>NW_018745344.1:121922-160836 GCF_001683475.1 Chenopodium quinoa
ATGGATTTATCATTCCTAATGCAATTAGGAATGGTTTTAGTCCTCTAGATTCTTCTAGAAGGTTCTTTTCATTCCTAATTCAATTAGCATTTTTGACTTTTGTTGACTTTTTAGAGCTTTAATCAGAATAAAAATGTTTTTGAGGAAAATACGATTTTATCCTCCGGTACCGCAATTTCTATCTGATTTTTAGAAAACGCGTCAAATAATTAAGTTAGCGCCAAACGCTACCATTAGCGCTTGACGCTAAGCTTGGCGCCTGGCGCTAGCGTTAGCGCCTGGCGCTAATTTCAGCGTCTGGCGCTAACCTCGTTTTACGCGTCGGAATTTTGTTTCGATTTTTTTTTTTATCTTTTTGGCTGATTTTCTCTATAAATAGTCTTCTAAAAACTCAGTTTTCAATCACCAATTCTCATCAAGAATTTCTTGATTCTCTCTCTCTTTCTAGCCTAGCCTTTTACAAACACAATTCCTCATACATTAGCACTAGACACACCTAGCATAATTCGAATTTGCCTTCTCCCTAGACGTGAAAGGTTTAATTTCTGAGGGTTTGGTCCCAAATCTTTATTTCAATTATTTAATTTGATTGTTGTTTTATTATTTTCCTTGAAGTTACTAACGTGTGTATTTTGTTATTAGAAAGAGGTACGAGGCATCCAAGTAAGTACTTTAATGGTTTTTATTAATATTATGATGTAGAAATCATGCTTAGGTTGTTATTATGATTCCTAATGTTATGTTAGGGCGTTTTGATCTTCCTAGTATCATGTCTAGGGTAACTTTAATATAAAGTATGATTAAAAGTATTATGCTTCCTATATTCTTTCCTAATATTCATGTTAGTATCATGTTAGGGTTAAAGCTTTGATTTTTAATGTTTAGTGACATGCTAGGATTTGTTATTAATCTTGTTAGTATCATGACTAGGATCTTGCTATTATTATGCTTTAACATGATCATGATTATTTTAATGATTATTTTGATTATTATTATGTTGCTTGATATTTATTGTTATTGCTTGATCACGCCTTTTATGCATGTTTAAAGGGAATTTGTACTTGTAATCATGTTTAATAAGATAATTAATAATCTTGTTTAGGGTTAATATGATTATAATTCAAGTGATCACCAATAATAGTTTTATTTGTGCATTAAATTCAACCAACATAGATAAACAGGTTTAGGGTTAATCATATTGATTGCATGTTAGTCAGAAAGCGCACATGAATACGATCAGAATAAAGTAGAGGCCTATTATTAGGGCAGGTTCAATCTCTTTTAGGTTGGATTTGTACCTTCATCCTCAAATTACCAGTCATGGTTCCAGACCTATTGGAGTTGATGATCTCTTGGATCGTTAAGGGGTGTAACCTTCACCCTGTGAACGGTTTACAAGTTCCTAAAACTTGTTGGCGACTTTTTTGCTCTATCTTCTTTCCCTTTGGACGCCACCGTACTTTAGTGTATGATCACAGTGGGGTTCAAGCTAGGGATAATGCTTGAAATATTCCCTACAGCGATGCATCCGAAATCATAACCATGGACCCTCTTTGACTAACCCTTATCCTTGAACTTTAGAGAACTAGAGCCATGGTTAGGTTGCACACTCATTGCAACATATTGTGCTTACTTGACTACTTGTGCATCTCTTGCTTGTGCATATATACACTAGCCGTTTGTTTAACTTATGATCGAGTCTAAATAAACTAATTAATGACTAAAGGACTTTGCTTAATTGATTAATTAACCAATTAATATTAGTATTTAAAGTCTAAATAAATTGATCAAACCTAACTTAGTACGACTATAGGTTTTTCCCTCTAAGGTAGAATACTAGAAACAAGCCCATACCACAATTTCAGCAATGACGCCGAGGTTTAGCCTGTGGCGCGACACGCTAGTGTCTGGCGTGATGCAATAGCAATGTCGCGTCGTGACGGTGCTGGTGTATCCGACAGTGCCATGGTTTGCGCGATGGTCCAGTTTCCTGCTGGAGTCTTCACGCTGAGTCTAATTAATCAGTTTATTAATGGCAGAAACCGTATTTAGTCCTTAATTGAGTCTAAGCACATAGTCTCATGGTCTTACACAAGTGTCAAATCATGCCACTTTCACTCACTTCTAAAGCACACACTTTGTATACATATTACACCTTGACATGTCTAGAGAGTCTTGTGTGCGCGTGTTTTTCCGTCATTTTTTAGGGGGGTAAGTTGGATATTAATCCTCCAAAGATAACCATGTTATTTGAATCCCCATACTTGATTCCCAAAAAGATGCACCCTATTTTTGCTTTTTTTGCCTTTAAAGCCAATAAAGTCAAAGTCAATTTGAGTCAAGTCATTAAAACAAAATGGTTTAATTTACAACTCTTGGTCCAGAAAGGAAGGACAATTAATCAAGGATAACACCTTCGTTCAAGTTCTACTCTTCGATAAGCCCCAGAGACACAGGAAAAAGTTCGTACTAATGGCTACCCAACAAGAAGTTGATGAGCTTAGGAAAAACCTTGCTAGTTTAGACCCTTGCTCTTCAAGTCAATGACCCTGCAAAACAACAACAGATGGAGCGAATGGAGGAAAGCTTGAGAAAGCTCTCCAATGACTATAAATTCCAGGGGATTAGTTCACAAGGGGTCTTAGTGGACAAGAAACTTTTCTGTAGAAGTTCAATGCCAATGACATCCTAAATTCAAACCAACTGACAACCCTACTTTCACTTAAGCCTTTGATGCCTTCATGCAAAGGGTCTTATACTTCCATTGGACCATTTGGGGATCCACCAGTCAAAAGAGGACAACTAGCTGGAACCAATGCACATTTCAAATACCATCAAGGCAAGGACCAATTTACTAAAAATTGCTGGAAGCTATTCAAGATCTCATTGAAATAACAAACTTCAAGTGCCTCTTGAAAGTAAGAAGCCAAGTATTAATAGTGCTCCACTTTCAGATTCCTTGGCTATTTTTGATGAGGAAAATATGTTGATCCAACAACCCTCATTAAGCTAGTTTAAGAGATTCATGCCATCGAAGAGAGAAGGAAACCTTTTTCGATGCAAGAAGCATACTATAGGTGAGTTGTCTGCTAGTAAAGAAGAGGTATGGAACTTCATAACACGTTGAAAGAGGCAATTGATATATGTCGCGATACCCTCGACCATCTAAAAATGGTTCAAAATAAGCGCGATATGGAAAAGATGACAACTACTAAGACTAATAAGAGAAACCCTTTCTCTCCAAGTAGTCAAAAAACCTAAAAGGAGCAATTAGCCTAATACTCCACTTGGGACCTCTTATGAAAATATGTTTCAAAAGCTCTTCGAGAGTGGGAAGATTAAACCTCACGAGCCAAGACCTTTTAAATCACTAAAAAGGACAGATTATTCTATTGTCCTTACCATCAATCTGGGGGACATACCATTGACATTGCTTCAAGTTCAAGATCTAATCTAAGACTAATCGATAACAAGAAGTTGGTTCAAATAAGTCGGAAAAGATGCTATATTAATGGAGTTTGGGAAAGTGATGATGAGGATGTTACTTCAAAGATTTGGAAGAAACCTCACTTTCCACAATCTATCCAGTAGATGACATTTAAGATGAAGAAGACTCACCCATAGATGTCCTCACAAGATTAGGGAGAATGTAACCTCCCATTACAAACAACCTATTCTACTATCCAACAATTCCCATACCCATCATAGAAACAATAATGTTGTCAAACAACTTAAGAAGACTAAATCAAGATAAATGTATGGAAACTACTAGCCACATCGTGAGCATAGAGTCGCAGTAATGGATGTCTTGGCTAAAGTAGGAATAGATTATGAAACCACTCCTGAGGGGTTGGCTAATTTCCTCATGAGTGATCTTCCAAGTCCTATCAATCTAATCACTTTTTCTACAAGGATCTACCTCCAAAGGGTGATAAACATAACAAGGCCTTAAAGCTCACAGTAATATGCCAGAGAATGAATGTCCCAATGATCTTGCAAATAATGGGTCAGCTATCAATGTTTTCCCACTACGAACTGCGAGGATGTTAGAATAAGAGATGAAGATTTGTCTCCATCTACACAAGGAATAAGGGCTTATGACAACTCTCGTTGCCAAGCTTTGGGACTATCACTATGAATGTCACGACAGGAGTCATTGAACATGTTACTACTTTCCAAGTGGTAGACATCAAAACTACTTCTTTCAATTAGTTGTTGGGACGCCCTTGGTTTCATGACCTTAAGGTCGTCCCTTCATCAACAGGTGAAGGCCATAGTTGGAGGAATTTCTGTCACAATCGATACTTCTCCATTATCCACATAGTATTTAATAAATTAATTAATATTCAATTCAAAAATAAAAAGACAAACACTGTCATTAATGCATTAAAGATACTACAACAGTTTAAAGGTAGTAGTTTTAGAAAAATATACCACAAGGATTTAAAGCTAGTAGTTTTAACAATACAACCATACATAAGAATTGTCTCAAATTAACCGCCTAATTAAATTTTAATTTACAAAAGATGAAAATTATAATTTTTTAGCTAAATTATTCGCCAAAAAGTTACCAAAATGTATAAATGGTGTTAAGGTAATTACAAAATTACAAGTTTGAATTAAAAAAAAATCAGTTTTTTTTCCTACTTAATTAATAGATTAAGTGTGTCTAGTTCGAGTTGGCGGGTTGTCGTTCAATCCATTTATATAATCGGGTTATGTGTGTCGGTTTCGAGTTGAAATTTCAACCCAAACCTCCAAATCTAAGCTGTTTAATTTCGTATTGTGTTTGTGTCGATCCAATTATGTAATCGGGTCGAGAATTGTTGACCCAAACCTGCTTACTTTGTGTCGGGTTATTGTGTCGTGTCAATTTTTGACAGCCCTAGAACAAACATCAATATTTGTAAGGATAGATAGGTAAACGAACATTTTAATGATATATTGATAAGGGCATATATGTTTAATAATGAGTACTTTTCAATATATGAAATTTTGTAATATTTAATCATAATTGTGTTGATTGAAAAACTATAAAAAAAAAAAAAAAAAAACAACATATCGAAGCTAGGAGTACAATATTTAAATATTAAATTACAAAACATAGTTTATTTATTTCATTTTGTAGTGCCAATGCAAATTTATTTTAGTATCACTTTTCGAGGCGCTTGAGTATGTTATCAATCTTCACAAAGTCCAGTGGTTTTTGGAAAGTATTCATCTAAACCAGCTTCTACAAATGCTTGAATGTATGACTTTGATTCAGAATTCGTCACACCAAATATTAAGCCTTAACGCCCATAGCTCGCAACTCTTTAGTTTCCTTCACGTAAAAGAATTAGTTTAAAAATTAATATAAATATTAAAAAATTAGTATTCATAATTAAGTAATAATGCAAGGGTGATAATTTTACCCTTTGAAATTATAGTTCATTAATTTAATTGAAACTAGCCTTTTGGCCCGTGCAATGCACATATTATTCATAAAAAAAATTGCATTGAACGATGAATGAGGAAATATTAGTAAGTCATTATAGTTATAATGTGTAATCAGAAACATGATTTAAGAAATTTAATTTTTGGAACTTTGATTGAAAATGGGGACTAAATAAAGAAGGTGGAGGGGCTAAAATTAAAGAGAGAAAAGGAAAAAGGTTGAATTGAAGAGGGGAGATAAAGATGAAGTGTGCATGGAAGATGAAGTTTAAGTTTAATGAAAGAATTAAAGAAAAATAGTATAATAAAAAATTAATATAGTAAGAAAAAGATAGAGAAGTGTATTAGGATGGGGACATGTGTCTTAATCGATTTGAGTTTTTAAATATCAAGTATAGATGGTACAAACATTAATTTTTTTTAATTTGAAAAATGAGGAATGTACTAGAATGCAATTATATATAAAAAAAAACTTGAATATAAAGGTTCTTTTTATAGAATGATAATTTAGTTTAGGGATGAATACACATAATACAATTTATCTTGTATTTATATAATGATTCAAATTTAATTATTTTATTCATGCTATTAGCTAATTAGTATTCATCTAAGTCCTAATTATGCCAAAATGTTATATTAATCATAATTGATTTATTAATAGCCTTATATCATTAAAAGATATGTTGTTAAGATATAATACAAAAAGATTACCTGAATCCCATCCATTATTGGCATTTCCATATCCATGATAATAACATCAAAAGAATTGCCTTCAATGAAAGTTTTTACGGCCTCTTGACCATTTTCCACGACCTTGGTTTTAAACCCTTTACTGTTAAGCAACATTTCTTCAATATTTCTAATGATAGCAGTATCGTCTACAACTAAAGCAGTAAACTTTTTTGCATCATTCATGCTACTATCTCCAACCGTTTTAGACATGTCTGAAAAACAAACATAATCAAAATATTATTTACAACAACAATCAAATAAGTATAGGAGAATTATTAGAGGATATAGCCTATATAAATTATAATATATTTCTCACATGAAAATGACTAAATTTTAAAATATATAAAAAATTCACTTTCTAGTTTTAACACATGCATTGCTAGCTTGTATAAATATTAATTATCTTAGGTTAATAGTAATGACATTGATTAGAGATTAACTCTTCCTAATTTTTTTTAATTAAATGACACTAGCTAGCTGTAAGGGGAAGGGAGAATTTTGAAGAAAAAAAATTTATGATTACCTTTTTGCCAATGAATTTAATGGAAGCATACTTGGTCTTTTGTATTGCTTTTATATTGAAATAATTGTTAAGCACAAAATCAAGATGGCCTTAAGAACCAGAATCCGACGTGATACGATTGATTTAAAATAAAAAGTATATTGATTTGATTTTGTATTACAAACCTAGAATAATATACTTTGTAGTTGTTATGAGCCTTACATCTATCAAGATTTATTAATTAGACTTCATAACCAAAATTAATTAACTATGTGACAAATAATCTAACTCTTGTACATGGATTACATAGATACTTTATCTGATCTTTGAACTGTATCCTATTGGCTTGACATTTTGTACATAATCCAAAGTGATTAAAGAAATCATTTATCTTTTCACGAGATTTTTCCTGAAAAGTTTAAGCTCTTAACATTGTAACAAAATAAAATCTACAATATATAATCAAACCGGTCTCATATACTATATTGAGAAAGAAACTAGAATTATATGTATCCATTTTATCAACTAATCCTTATATCTTTATTTCATTATGATTAATATTGATTTTATTTATTTAATTTTTTTTTGCTATTTTAATTTCGTACCTTTAATTCATCCCTATACCTTCAGTCGTGATTATTCACCATATAGAATTAGTAATCTCATTTATTATGAATAGGGTGTAACCTTCCTGGATCAAAATTTGTGGTTGTCTTGTCCTTTTCGGTAAAATTTGTTAACGATTTACAAGTTTCTTAAAACTTGTTGATAGCTCTATCCTTACTTTATTCCTTGTCCTTGTCGTATTAGTCAATTCCAACTTTCAAAGATTGTCAAACATATTCACATATGTTAAAATAGGCACACTTTGAATCGACGCTTAAAATACTCTATGCTTATTTAGATCAATTACTGAGTATTTAAGATGACTATTGAGTATTTAATATCAACTTACTATATATTTTTAATGGTACACTTTGTTTGATTGGATTGGAATTGAAGTATCATTTGTAGTGATCAATATATATATGCTTATATTTGAAGACTAATATTAATTTTCTTATTTGCAAATACTATAAGAGGATAGGAAATAGGAGGGTGAGCAGCAAGACTTATATTAAGAAAGCCTTTAAAGCAAAGTTTGGTGCATTTATAAAAATTATAATTATTCTAGTCCAAAACCAGATTTAAATGAAATTTACATCAAGCTTGGATCATTATTACCCATAACTATTTATATGTCTACCTATTTATCAGATGGTTCTACGAACCTTATGCTCAAGTACTATAGTATGTAAAATTGCTTGCTTTTTATTATTTATACATACGACGACTATACATGTATAGTAAATTAATAATGCACCAAATTTTGTACTTCGTATTCTCATATCCCTTTCCTATTATGTCTACATTCCGTTATTTTCCCTTAATTATTATGTCTCACTTCTTACATTCTTAACTTTTCAATAACTATTTAGTATAAAATCATAAACTTTAATAACTTAAATCGATTTTACTTATATTTTTCATTAAGAAAACAACAACAACAACTAGCACTAAACAATTAAAGCCTTATTCAATGATATGAAGTACGATTTTGTCACACGTATAACTTCCATGGTCTAAGGTCTATCATTCTATCCATGGTTTCATGGTGTTGCACATTAAGTTTATACCTCGGATTGTTTGACCAGTTTTGAGCATCCCATTGTTCTTATAAACCGATACCATAGTGTTATCCCTCTAATCTTGTTTGTTCTCCAAACCTTGTTAAACATGTCTATTAGCCATTCAATACTAAACTTTCCTTAAAACCTCGATAGGGATACTAGGGTCAATAACTTTCTATGATTTCATTCATTTCAATGCCTTTTTTACTTTCATTATCGGAATATTCTACTTTCCACTTCCAAAATGCTTTTTTACTAGTACTGAACTACTGAATCTTCTATATATAGTGATGTCTCTAATGACACACAATTGAATACCCTTGAACAATGTATGAGACACTAGACATGGCAAACGAGTCGGGAGCAGGTCGGGTTAGTTCGGGTCGGGGTCAATGGTAATTCGGGTCGGGTCGGGTATCGGGTCAACACTTAAACCCGAGTTCTGGTCGAGTTGAGTTTGGGTCTGGTCATTTCGGGGGTTAGTCTTCGGGTCCAATTATCGGGTCAAGTTCGGGTCGGGTCAAACTCAGGTCGGATTGCGTTCGGGTCGGTTCAATTCGGGTCAGGTCAATCTTCGTCTATGTCGATGTAAAAATTTGACTAATAATACTTCCTTTATTCATTTTTACTTGACCCGCTTTGACTTTTACACTATTCACCACCCCTCATTTGACCGTCTCTTATGAGTCATTTTTAAGGAAAAACATATTCATGTGAGGTCTTGTTAGAATCGTCCTAATAAGTACTATCATAATATATAACTTTTATAATTTTTACTTATGGAGATGTTAAGTGATTGATGATTAAAACTATGCATTGACAAGTGTAATAAATGAAATAGGTCAAGTAAAAAAGAATAGAGTAAGTATACTATAATTATCAATAAGTATAAAGTATAATAATTAAATATTAATAATATATTAATTAGACAATTCTAACAGTACTATATAAACAAGATTGTATTGTTTCATATGTATGATCACTATCATTGATTAATAGGTCAGAATTTCAAATTATATAATGTAAATAGTGGAAAAAAAAATTCAATGTAACCCTTAAAAGAAAAGGCTAAGAGTAATAATAACAACAACAATGTTCCTGGGGGTTGTTAAACATCGCTCCCATTTTACTAGGCATTGCTCGCATTTTTTATATAAACTTCCGTATTAACCCCTTGTAAATAAATACTCACGACACTCACAACACTCATTCCTGAAATCACAACTCACTTCACACTCATTTCATCTATAAAAATATTATTTTTAAAAAAGTGAAGCTCCGCCTGAAAATTCCGAAAGTACCAAGGAGGATCTAAAAATTTCAGGCGGATCTATTGATAAGTGGTTTATTTGACCACTTATAGTGTTGATTTAAGCCCGATTTTGTAATCTTTTCCCCTCTTTCTAACCCGTTTTTGAATTGAAATGTTGTATCTCGGCTTTGCCCCTTCTTTTCTTGTGTTTATCTATGTTTTGCAGGTACTATATCTCAATTTGACAAGCACTCAAAAGCATGGAGTAACTTTCAAGGCTCAAAGACAAAGAAGTGAGAACCCGCTCCAGGGGGAGCGGGCATGCACCCCTCCTGAAGCGAGCGCTCCTCAACTTCAACAACATTCTGCCCAAGTCCAGAGCTTGTGAGGAGCGGGCGTGCACCTGACCAGGAGCGGGTGCTCCTCCCTTTGAACTTGAAAACTGCCTATGCTATGGAACAGGGGAGCGGGCGCTCCTCCTTGTTACCTTCAAATCTGACTTTTCAATGAAGTAGGAGGAGCGGGCGTGCAGCAGTATGGAGCGAACGCTCCTCATTGTTGAGCGGGCGCTCCTCGCTAGGAATCCGTTTTCTTTTGACGGATTTCCCTATGTTTTTCGGAGAGTATAAATACTTCCCCTTTAGCTCATTTGTAATTAGAGACAGAAATAACCTAGATTTAGAAACTCCTCTTAGTTTGAAACATTAATCTTAGCTAATTTAGTTTAGTTTTTATCAAAATTAATCATTGTAATAAATTTGGCACTTTGTATTCAACATTTTCAAGCTTCAATTAGTAACTTCCTTCTACTTTTCTCCAATTAATTTATGATTTTATTTGTTCTTTCATGTCACTTGAATCCCCTTAGTTCTTGAGAATTTGTTATTGGATGATAGTTATTTCAATTGTTAACCACTTTTCCCCAATTATTGAAGTAGTTAGAACCCTAATACTTGTTTGCATGTTGATGAACATGAGTTGTGAGTAGTCTTCTTGCTAGGGGTTGGGTGAAGCTCAACCTTTTAGGTTAGTTATGCAAATGTGGGAGTAGCATTAATGTTTGTATTGCAATTAAATTGATTGTATGAAATTGCTTGTTAGTTCTTCATGATAGGATTAACTACCCTTGATTTAGGAGCTTGATAGCATGATATGCTTAGTTTGACATGGAAATGTAAATTGAGTATATCAACCGCCTCACCATCCCATCGGAATATGTTCTATATTCAACCCTACCCTTCAAATCCCGTAAATCCTTTCGTAAAACATTGGATGAGCGGTGACCTCATTTGCTATTGTACCCCAAGCGGTAAACCATTGCTCATCACCCAATAGAAGAAGTCAGCCACACAACGAAAGCCACAGTTTCCGTCACCAATGACATCCTTCCATGTCGTGACGTAAGGCACCATTGGTTCTGGAAGCAAGTGAAACTACCTGCATTGCCTGATGTCACATTGATCTTCTGCACAAAATAAATGGTCATTTATTAATACGCTACAAGCTAAGTTGAAATACGTGTAATTCACAACAAGCGTAATAAGTTTAATTTCATGACTTACCCGAGGTCTTCAGACTATAATTCACACCATCACCGCTGTCTTCAGACTCCAAATCCTTTAAAAATTAAATAAAACACACAAAATTCTCCAATATTATTTTTTTATTATAATATTAATAACAATATTTTTAAAACAATAATAATACTAATAACATCGCTAATCACAACTTAAATAATAAGATTAATAAATGTAATATATTTAAAACATTATTGTTAGTTGAGACGATTAATACAAGAGGGGGGTGAATTGTATTGAGTTCCTAATGACTACTTTTTGCGGATTAATAAACAATGCATATAGGAACTTGCTAGAACACACAGATTTTACGAGGAAACCTTCCAGGGCCCAACTGGAAGTAAAACCTCGACCCTGCCTTAGGGATTTCAAACACACAAACTCCACTATAATAGGGCAAACACCAAGTTACAACCTATTAGACACGGACCTTTATTTTCACAAGATCCTCACTGGACTTGCTACTTGATAGGACCCTATCTTACCCAATCTAAGTACCACACTCAGATTCACTCGTACCACCAAAGTACTACACGTACTGCCAAAGTAAAAACTACTTGCACCACCTAAGTACAGAATTCTCAGCCTCACCTCGAAGCTTACAAAACTGTATGTAAAGCAAACAATAAACTCACCCAAATAACCCAACCCAATACAAGTGAACGACACCTAGTATGATAGGTAAGCAATGCACAAAATCCGAAACTAATATGACAAGTTAGAAGTTTGGTAAACTTACTCAATTATAGCATTGTGATTTCTCCACGCATAAACTCACAAAAACCTAAAACTATTTTGCTCTCTACTATTTATACAAGTATCACTCGTATAGAAATTAGGTTTTCTAAAAGATAAATAAGTTAACTTAACTTATCCTTAAACACGGTTTTATGTAAATAAAGAGGAATAAAATCTTTTCCGGAAAATAAGATTAAAAATATATTTATTAAAAAGATTTATCTTTTTAATAAACCGATTTAAAGAAAACAATCTTTTTTTAGAAAATCTTTTCCTAAAATCTATCTTTTATAATTTTCCATATTATTTTATTTACCAAGCCAACTTGTCACGCTTCTAACAAATTTCGCGCAATAACCTACTTATCATATTAACAATAATCTAGAAGATAAAAACCTTAACTAAACATAATTGATGCACCGCGCTTTTAATCAGGTAGATTACTTGGGCTCCAAGCTTATTAAGTTCCACCAAAGAACTTAAGCTTGCTGTCTTTATGTTCCTGTTAGGGAACGTTCCTGTTAGGGAACTCAGTTCTTGTTAGAGAACTAGTTCTTGTTAGAGAACTCTTCTTCTGATTTGTTTAACTCCTTCAATAAAAATCTTTTCATGTCTTCTTAGTTCCAGCTACTTCTTCCATCACCACGATCAACTTCACCTAAACTAATCAAACACCTGAAAACCTTTATTAGTTGAGTTTGCTTTAGTTTAAGTTCCTCATCATCAAAACCTTTATGCTTCAACAATTTCCCCCTTTTTGATGATGACAAACTTAAGCAAACTCTAGAAACAAGTTAAACAAAATAGAAGGTTGTATTTTTGTGTTTTTGGTTTATTGACCAAAAGTAAACACACACAGAAATAAAAACAGAAACAGAAAGAACAAAACAAAAACAAAAAAAATAAACAAAGCAAACAAAACAGAAATAAACTAAACTACTATAAACTACATAGCATAATATTAGAGAAATTTCTGATACTTTCTCAACTGGAACCCAGAACAACTTTAGCCTCCAAGTTTGCTTCTTCTTTTCCCCCTTTTGGCGTTATCAAAAAGTCCTGTTTTTCAAGTTATTGAGCATCTAGCCAGAGCGCCACAAGCAATTCATCGAGTATGGGAAAGTGAAGGCAGCGTTGCTAACTTCCATTAAGTTAGTTCCACTCTCCTGCATAAGCATTCATAATATACAAAAACATACATGTATAGACAGTTCCAAAAGGCATTCATTAAAAGCCAAAAATAAACATCCTGCTAATCAAAATTTTATAAACCAAAAGAAATTGTTCAAGAATTTAAAAACATAAGTTGATAATGTTCATGACTGAAATAAGGAAAGGCTAAGAAAAGGCTAAAATAGGCTAGGCTAGGATTGTAGGTAAATCAGGTCTGAAGGAGCTCTAGAATCCTGGTATTGTCCTCCTTGGTTTGATGTGTAGAAGATTCCAGCTTATCATCCATTCGTTTGATATCCGTCTGGAACTCCAGCTTCTGAGTCCTGAGACTACTCTCATGTTTCTACACAGTTTTCTCCAACGGCAGTACTTTTCCAGTTACAGCTTTGACCTCTTCCAAAGCTCCTTTGAGTTGCTTCTCAGAAACTTCAGTTCGATCAATCAGCTCTACTACTTGCCCAGCTGGAACCTTGTCTTCTTCAGCATCAAGTTCCAGAGGTTCATCCATACTTGTCTTAGAAGCAGAACTAGCAGATAGTCTCCTACTCTTCCGCACAGGCTGCTCTGGAACTTATTTCCCTTTTCTTTTTCCTCCTGCACTCTTTTTCTCTTCTACTCTTCTCACCTTCCATTCACTACCTCTAGACTGATGCCCTGTAATGTCTCACCATTTATCACATTCTCAGGTTTCTCTTCTAAACCCTCATAGACTCCTTTTTAATTTTACACCCAGTGACTCAAAAATCGTAGACAGGACAGCTCCATAGCCCACTTTGTTCTTTCTTGGAACGCAGTGTGCTAGGTGTTGATACATTAGTGAAGGAAAGTTCACTTTAATTTTCTGAGAAAGACAGAAGATAATAGCCATATCCATCAAGAAGGCTTCATCCTTGTTTTGAGTCCTAGGAATTATTGTTTTTCGAACCAAGTTGAACAACAACTTGTTCAATAAAGGACTTAAATTATTGTGGCTCATGATATTCTTCCCCCTTTTTCCTCCTAGGGCTTCAACAATATCACCCCCTAGATAATTCCCTACTTTCACAGTTCCCTTTCCCTTCAAATACATTTCGTACCCATCAGTTGGTACTTTCAAAATTTTACCCAATTTTGCAACATCAAACTCAATTTTCTTTTTGTTAACAAAGCTAGAAATTTTTCCTTGTTTAACTTGAAATTTAGAACAAAATTCAGTCATTGCAGCAGGATACATGACATTATTTGAAGCAGTTGTTAACAAATACTCCCACCCTTGATATTTAATCAAATCAAGAAATTCCAAAAACCTAGTCTTCTTGCACCAAGCTAAATTGAGTCTATGGCCAACTACATACCTCTTAGCATCAGCACTAAGTTCCGATTGTTCACCATCCTCTTCTTCCTCAACCTCCTCTTTATCCTCTGATTCGTTTTGTTCCTCTTCACCCTCTTCATCTTCTTCGTTTTCTTCATCATCTGACTTAACTCCTCTAGCAAAAGCATCAACCTCTGCCATCTTCTCCTCAAAAGTCTTTCCTCTTAATTTCTTTTTTTTCCACTCTTTAATTCTCTCGAAAACAGAGGCCTCCACTTGTTCACTCTTGCTTTCGGCTTCATCATCGAGTTTGGGGTTTGACATTGATGGTTTTGGATCAGATATTAAGGGTTTAGGGTTTTCAGATTCTTTGATGATTGATGGAGAAGCTTTGTAGTTCACCATGGCAAGGGGAGAGGTTTCTTCTTGGATAGTTCTGTCAGAATTGTGGGAGTTCTCAGAGGAAACGATTTCAGCAATGATAACCATGGTTTTTAAGGTGGTTTTGAGCTTTGATACTTTTTACTGAAGGAGGATTAAATTGATTTGACAGTGAGGTGAAAGTGGTGGGTAAAAGATGCTTTTATAATTAATGAAGCGGTGTGATGGAGTTAATGGGTCTATGTTTAGTCATTTAATAGAACACCTTCAACTAATTTTCCAAAATCATTTAGGCAGGATGAATTTACCAAAATTCTTTTCTTTCCAAATTCATTTAATTTAAAAAAAACTTTCTGAAAATAAAACACGCAATTGGAACACTCTTTCTACACACATGCAATGTACATTACTACTAGCGAATTTAATTGAGCGTTTAATGAACTAACCTCCAGTGATTAACAACGGTGACACTTCAGCTATGTTTAGCACACCAAGATTGTACTAAATGCTCTTTTTCCTCTATTTAAATTAATTTCGACTTTGCCATATCTTGGAACTTCAGAAGCAATGACTTCAGCTTGATCATCCCAAGTTCCAGTCTCAATTTCTCAAATCTTTCTCTGTTCAAGGGTTTGGTCAAAATATCTGCAAGTTGATATTCCGTATTACAAAATTCCAATTTAATATTTCCTTGCTCCACATTATCTTTTAGAAAGTGATGCCTAATGTGCATATGTTTTACTTTAGAGTGCTGAACTAGATCTTTAGAAATACATATAGCACTTGTGTTATCACAATAAATAGGCACACATTCAAAAATAAGACCAAAATCTCTAACATGTTGCTTTATCCAGAGTACCTGTGAACAACATGCTGCTGCTGCCACGTACTCAGCTTCAGCTGTAGATAATGAAACTGTGTTTTGCTTCTTGGAACCCCAAGAAACTAAACAAGGTCCTAAAAACTGTACCATACCTGAAGTGCTTTTCCTATTAACCAAATCACCTGCATAGTCGGCATCAGTAAAGTCATTTAAATCAAATGAGTCACTTCTAGGATAGAAAAGACACAAGTCGTCAGTTCCTAGCTTTCAAGTATCTAAGGATTCTCTTTACTGCTTTCAGGTGAGACTCCTTTGGGTTTTCTTGGAACCTGGCACATAAACCTACACTGAAACATATGTCAGGTCTACTAGCTGTTAGGTAAAGTAGAGATCCTATCATACCTCGATACATAGGTTGATCAATACAAGTTCCAGTTTGGTCTTCATCCAATCTAGTTGCTAAACCCATTGGAGTATCATTAGTCTTAGCATTTTCAAGCTTGTATTTCTTGATCAGTTCCTTGATATACTTTTGTTGATGGATCATGATTCCTTCTTCAGTTTGCTTGATTTGCAATCCAAGGAAGAAATTTAATCCTCCCATCACATTCATTTCAAACTCTCCACTCATAAGGTCAGCAAAATACTTGCACAAAGATTCGTTAGTTGCACCAAATAAAATATCATCTACATAATTTGTACAACTAGGATATCAGTTCCATTTTATTTTAAAAACAAAGTTTTATCAATTTTTCCTCGTTTAAAATCATTTTTCAAAAGGAACTTTGATAACCTTTCATACCATGCTCTAAGAGCTTGCTTCAACCCATAAAGAGCTTTGTCAAGCTTATAGACATGGTTTGGGAACTCCTGACTTTCAAATCCAGGAGGTTGTTCCACATAGACCTCTTCACTTAGAAATCCATTTAAAAATGCACATTTAACATCCATCTGGAACAACGTGAATCCCATATAAGCAGCAAAGACAATAAGTAAACGAATAGCACAAAGTGCAACAAGTCTTGCTTTGTTTCTGAAAATAATCCCATGCTCATCTAGCTTATTTCTGAACACCCACTTTAAACCTATAGTCTTCTTATTCTTGGGTCTAGGTTCCAGATGCCAGACTTTATTTCTTTCAAACTCATTTAGTTCAGCTTGCATAGCATTAATCCAGTCTACGTCAGTTAAAGCTTCAACATAGTTCTTAGGTTCCACAGAAGAGAGGAATGCATAGAATGCACAGAAGTTTCTAAGCTGAGATCTGGTCTGAGTTCCTTTTGTAATATCACTCATGATTGCATCTACAGGAGGTGACTTTTGATATTTCCATTGCTTAGGTGTAAAGTCCTTTACTGGATACAATCTTTCTTGATCATTGTTGACTGGTTCTTCTGTAGGAACTCGTTCTTGAGCCTCAGTTGGAACTTCAACAGGATCTTCCTCATTCTGATTTTGATTCTGTTCTTGAGGAGGAGTTCCTGGTGCATTCTCCATTTCTTGATCTTCATTTTCTTCAGGATTCGTTTGCTCAGCAATTTTAACTTGCTGCTTCTGCAATGATGTTGATTCTTCTTCTGAATCTTTCTTGCGTACAAGTCCAATTTCAAAATCATCATCACAATCCTGTACATCATTTAATTGTTCAGTTTCATCAAATATGATATGTACAGATTCCTCAACACACATTGTCCTTTTATTATAAACTCTATATGCTTTACTATTAGAGGCATATCCTAAGAATACTGCCTCATCACTACGTTCATCAAACTTTCCTAAGTTTCTTTTACCATTATTATGAACAAAGCATTTACAACCAAAAGATCTAAAGTAAGAAATATTTGGCTTTCTCCCTTTGATTAGCTCATAAGAAGTTTTGTTGGTGATGGCTCTAACTGATACTCTATTAAGAATATAGTATGCTGTATTCACTACTTCTGCCTAGAAGTTCCTAGGCACACCAATTGAGATCAGCATTGTTCTAGCCATGTCTTCAAGGCTTCTATTCTTGCGTTCCACCACTCAATTTTTTTGTGGGGTCCTTGGAGCAGAGAAGTTGTGATCTATTCCATGCTCAGTGCAAAATTCATCAAATTTTGAATTTTCAAATTCAGTTCCATGATTTGATCTGAGGTGAATCAGTGGATTACCTATTCTTCTCTGTTCTTTCTTTACAAAAGCTACAAATTCATCAAATGTTTCTTTACTAACAAGAAAGAAAACCCAAGTAAACCTTGAAAAGTCATCAACAATAACCATAACATATCTCTTACCACTTCTGCTTTGGATTCTCATAAGACCACATAGATCCATATGAACAAGTTCCAAAGGTTTTTTGGTGCTTACCATTTTCTTAGACTTAAAAGAAATTCAAGTCTGTTTTCCTCTAACACAAGCATCACACACTTTGTCATACAGGAACTTAATGCAAGGAAGTCCTTCCACTAGTTCCTTAGATCTCAATTTATCAAGTAAAGTAAAGCTTGCATGGCCAAATCTCTTGTGCCATAATAGAGGATCATTCTCAATCACACTAAGATAAGTTAAACTGCTATTAGGAACCTCGTTAAGATCCACAACATATGTGTTCCCTTTACGAGTTCCTTCTAAAATAATGTTCCCAGTGTCATTGTGAATGATTCTGCAGTTATTGGAAGTAAAGCTTACAGAGTTACCTTTGTCACAAAATTGTGAAATACTTAACAAGTTGTGCTTGAGGCCCTCGACCAAAAATACATTATCAATTGCATGGGAACTTGACCTTCCTACTTTGCCAATAGCAACTATATCTCCTGTCATGTTATCACCAAAGGTCAAAGTTCCCCCATAGTAGGCATCCAGTGAGAGAAATCTAGATTTGTCTCCAGTCAAGTGCTTAGAACAACCACTGTCGAGGTACCAAGTGTTGTTCCCCCTCACTGGAACCTGCATGAGAAATCAAATGTTAGTTTCAGGAACCCAGGTTTCCTTGGGTTCTTGTGTAACAGCAGCAGGTTCATCATTCTTCTTGATCCAAATCTGTTCTACATGTTTTTCATTTTTCAATGTACTCTATCCTTTCTTAGGACACTTAACCTGTTTGTGTCCAGTATTGCCATAGAAATAACAAACAATACTACTAGGCAGGTCAACGTACTTCTTTTCCTTTTGGAACTTCTTTTTGAAACCTAAACCTTCTGTTCTTTTAGTTTGAGCTTTGGTGATCCAATCTGGAACTTTGTATCCTACAGGTTGTTTACCTTTCCTGGCTTTCTCAAGTTCCCCCTCAAGTCTTGCCTTATCCGCTTTTATATCTTCCAAAACAGATTTTAGTTTTTCAAAATTTGGATATTGAGCAAGTGGAGGAACTTCAGAATTAGGAGTATCAAGACAGAGTTTCATCAAGGATAGTTCCACATTAAACATTATGTTATCATGTTTTAACCTGTCTATAGTTTCTTTCAAATAATTATTATCATCAAACAGACTAAAGAATCTATATTGAATATAAAATTTCATATTATCAACCCACTCACTGTTTTCTTTAAAAGTTACCAAAGCTTCATCACTTTATTGTTTAGCTCTATGCAATTCTTTCAATTCTTCTTGAATTTCTAAAACAGCAAATATTAAGTTTTCTTTAGAGAAATGTCTAAGTTCTTTTTGAGAAAACCATACCTCAGATTCTAGTTCCTTCAGTTTTGCTTTTTCATCAGTTTTTGCCATCAAGCATAGATGCGCAGTTTCCTCTAACGGTTGATCTTCCTCTTCTTCTGAATCCGAATATCCCCAAGCAGCCAGCATGGCTTTCTTCACATTGTCCTTGGTGAAGTAAGGCTTATAGACTCTTGATTATTTGGATTGCTCTTTGCCCTTTGTCTTTCCTTTCTCACCATCTGGTAGTGGACAATCTTTGATGAAGTGATCTTTAGACCCACATTTGGAACAAGTTGTGTTTCTGGAACTTGCATACTTCTTGTTCCTATCAAACTTCTTGTAGTTTATCATCCTTTTGAACTTTCTAACTAGCATTGCCATTTCTTCCTCATCAGGTTCCGATTCCTCTGAGTCTTAAGCCTTAAGAGCAAGACTCTTGTTCTTGGAACTTTCAATATTGGAACTCAGGTGAAGTTCATGAATCATCAATGATCTAGCTAGTTGTTCCATGTTAAACTTCGTGAAGTCCTTGGCTTCTTGCATAGTAGTAACCTTGAATCTCCATCGCTCATCTTGTGGTAGGCTAAGGGAATTCAATTCATTAATAATATCATTGAACCTAGTAAACATTTCCTCTATAGATTCCTTTGATTGCATTTCAAACTTTTCATATCTAGACATTAATAAATCAATCTTAGAACGTTTTACCTCATTAGTACCTTCATGAGTTACCTCTAGTAGATCCCAAATATGTTTAGCAGACTTGCATCCCATGATACGATTATGTTCATGAGGTCTAAGTCCACAGTGCAAATACTTTATAGCTAAAGCATTCAATTCAAGTTTCTGATAATCTTCCTTATCATAATCAGAAATAATTTTAGGAACTACCTCGTTCTTATCATTGGTTGCAGTTATTTTAAAATCACCAGTTTCAATAACACGCCAAACCTGGTAATTTTCAGCCTTGATAAAGATCTCCATCCTGTTCTACCAGTAGGTGTAAAACTTACCATTGAACATGGGTGGACGTTGGGTGGAATACCCTTCTTCAAGTTTCTCCTTGTAATTTATCTCTCCAGGAACTTACTCAGCAAAGTTATCTGCTTACACGTGAGAACCTTGCTCTGATACCAATTGTTAGTTGAGACGATTAATACAAGAGGGGGGGTGAATTGTATTGAGTTCCTAATGACTACTTTTTGCGGATTAATAAACAATGCATATAGGAACTTGCTAGAACACACAGATTTTACGAGGAAATCTTCAAGGGCCTAACTGGAGTAAAACCTCAACCCTACCTTAGGGATTTCAAACACACAAACTCCACTATAGTAGGGCAAACACCAAGTTACAACCTATTAGACACGGACCTTTATTTTCACAAGATCCTCACTGGACTTGCTACTTGAAAGGACCCTATCCTACCCAATCTAAGTACCACACTCAGATTCACTCGTACCACCAAAGTACTACACGTACTGCCAAAGTACAAACTACTTGCACCACCTAAGTACACAACTCTCAGCCTCACCTCGAAGCTTACAAAACTGTATGTAAAGCAAACAATAAACACACCCAAATAACCCAACCCAATACAAGTGAACGACACCTAGTATGATAGTTAAGCAATGCACGAAATCCGAAACTAATATGACAAGTTACAAGCTTGGTAAACTTACTCAATTATAGCATTGTGATTTCTCCACGCATAAACTCACAAAAACCTAAAACCATTTTGCTCTCTACTATTTATACAAGTATCACTCATATAGAAAGTAGGTTTTCTAAAAGATAAATAAGTTAACTTAACTTATCCTTAAACATGGTTTTATGTAAATCAAGCGGAATAAAATATTTTCGGAAAATAAGATTAAAAAGATATTTATTAAAAAGATTTATCTTTTTAATAAACTGATTTAAAGAAAACAATCTTTTTTTAGAAAATCTTTTCCTAAAATCTATCTTTTATAATTTTCCATATTATTTTATTTACCAAGCCAACTTGTCACGCTTCTAATAAATTTCGCGCAATAACCTACTTATCATATTAACAATAATCTAGAAGATAAAAACCTTAACTAAATATAATTGCTGCGCCGCGCTTTTAATCAGGTAGATTACTTGGGCTCCAAGCTTATTAAGTTCCACCAAAGAACTTAAGCTTGCTGTCTTTAAGTTCCTATTAGGGAACGTTCCTGTTAGGGAACGTTCCTGTTAGGGAACTTAGTTCTTGTTAGAGAACTAGTTCTTCTTAGAGAACTCTTCTTCTGATTTGTTTAACTCCTTCAATAAAGATCTTTTCATGTCTTCTTAGTTCCAACTACTTCTTCCATCACCACGATCAACTTCACCTAAACTAATCAAACACTTGAAAACCTTTATTAGTTGAGTTTGCTTTAGTTTAAGTTCCTCATCATCAAAACCTTTATGCTTCAACAATTACCACATAAGAAAAAAAAACCAACAATAACTGATATCAACAAATAATTACAACATTGATCACGACAACAATAATAATACTAATAAATCAATTTATCACAAAATTAGTAATAATCACAATAAAAATATAATAATAATACAAAGATTACATTAATAAATTTGATTAAAATTTCCGAATCCACCTAGGTAGGCGTATGTGGAGATCCGCCTTAAATTTCCGGATCTACCTAGGTGGTTCCGGAATTTTTAAAGGTGGCTCCGAAAATTTTAAGCAGATCAGTGGATCCTATTATTTTAGGCGGATTTTTTTATTTCAAAAAAACAAAAAAAAAACCGAGAATTTACAAAATCCTCCGACGATGCCTCCATTGTAAGATCGTTGTTGTCTACCATCGTCCTAAACCCATTGCTAAAGCTTCAATATCGTCCTTTTATGTCGTCAAAAAAGGAGCAATGCCCTATAGCAGTTCACATGTTCCTAATCAAATGGAACTCTTTATGAATCACGGATACTAAATTACATGCACATTTCAATAGTGTTATACACACAATACTACGAAGTATAATGGTTAATTTAGATTATTTTTGATAAGTGTTAATTTGGGTAAGTAATTAAGCCCTAAATCAATTAGGTCATTTTGAGTATATTTTAATTTTGGGTCAAGTCATTTCGAGAATAGTTCGGGTCGATTTGTGTTTCGGGTCCGTTCGGGTCAAAATTGTGTTGGGTTACTTTAGGTTTCAGATCAGGTCACTTTCAGATCAGGTCAATTTGGGTATCAAGTTAACTTCGAGTCGGGTCAATTCGGGCATCTAGTCAAGTTCGGACAACTCCACTTCGAGTCGGGTGTGGGTCGGGTCAGGTCAGCTGTGTGTTTTGGTTAATTTTGGGTTTATGTTTTTGGGTCAATTTCGAGTCACAAATCGCGTCATTCGGGTCAGGTCAGGATTGCCACCTCTATGAGACAGTTCTCTCTTTTAGGAAATGATGCCTCAATTCCCAAGCTAAGCTAAGGTCAAATGAGAAGAAGATGCACACAAGGAGATGGAAGCTAGTGTTATAAAATATTTTTTTGTTGCCTATTTAAGGTAAATGACACCTTTTGGATGTCAAAGAAAAAAAAAGGTGGCACATAAGACATGATTGTAAAGGGTGATTCATTGAAATTACGACGCATGTCCAAGCTAGAAGGAACAATTGTTTGTTGTCATTGAGCTACAAGTTTTCGCCTCTTTTAAATAATGACTACTTTCTTTGGTTGAATTGGTAAAAAAGATAAAGAAAAAAAAAAGACGATGCCCGCCTCCAAAGTGGGCAAGATGGTTAAAAAGAGAAAAAAGACTTTTATCGTTTCTAGAGCAATATTACAACCAATACAATGTTACGGTAAAAATAAAAAGCTGTTTTAACAAAAAAAAAAAAAAAAAAAAAAAAAAAAAAAAAAAAAAAAAACAAATCATACCAACAACATTTCTTTTTTAACAAACATACCAACAACATTGTTATAATATTGTTTATACTTTTATGGTTTTACCCACTTTCTTTTCTACCTTCTAAAATCTATTTTCCAATGGATGATAATCTATATTTTATGATACAATTTAGATATCCAATCCTCTATTAATTATATAAATACTTTAAGTAAATCTCATTAGTTTGATTAATTAAATAAATTATGTAATAAAAATCAATTAAGAAATGGTATGAGAGAATAAATAGTGGATGTGGATAAGCCGACAAGGCGACAAGGTAAGAGATAGTGGCGGAGTTCATGAAGAGGTTCACCCTTGTAAGAAAAACTAAAAAAAAAATCTTATATTAGTGACCCAAGATGGTTTAAAAAAAAAGTGACCAAGATAGTGCGAAGTGATGTAGCAGTAGGAAAGGAGGAAAGTTGTAAGAATACTCCCGTCGTCCCAGTATATCTGACACAATCAACATTGCACATATGTCAATGCACTATTTTGATTTTATTTTTACATAATTAAACATTAATGGAAATTATTATAAAAATTATATTATGAAATTTCACATTAACACCTATCTAACAACATATTTTATGATAAATTATGTTTTTTTATATGTTAGTTAAAAACGTCCCAGGTATGCTGGGGCAAAGGGAGTACAACTTAGTGAAAACCAATAAAATAATACCACCTCTATTACCAGATAATTCAATTAAATTAATATTCTAGTCCCTACCAAATAAATAGCTACACTTACAAAAAAAAATAAAATAAAAATTCAACCCTCTAACAAAAAAAAGGACCCCTACCATGAAATAGGGATGAGCACAGAACAGAAGGGGAGTAGACATGTACAAAATTTCTCACATCAATCTCCATCGAACAGGTTGGTTTGAAATTAATTGGAACCTGTAGGCGTCGTTTGAAGTGCGCCTACGTTAAAGCATGTGGTGAATATGCTTGGCACTCATAGGAAGTGGGAATTGACATAATACGATTAGGGACAAGGAAAGTAGGGAGCTGTAGACACCCATTTGTGTCTCCCCAAAACCAAACCCAGTGATGAGTACCTTTCACGTCGAATCATAATCGAATGAAACGAAAGTGTAGAAAGGTCTAGTGTTGCGGAAAGTTTTTATTTCTTTTCTCTTCCTTCTGTTTTTGAAAACTTTATTTTAAGAAAACAGCCAATCAAGTTTGGTTGGTCCATGATATGGGTTCAATAGTAGTGTAGTTGGATGGGGCTTGCAAAGACCTTTCCAACGGTATATTATAAGCCCAATTCCGATGAATATTGAGGAAATTATGGCCAATTTACTAAACTGGGCCCGGTTTGAGCTTTATGTACGGCCCAATGATTTAGGGGAGGGCCTAATATGATGTATCATTCCTAATGCAATTAGGAATAGTTTTGGTCTTCTAGAATCTTCTAGAAGGTTCTTTTTATTCATAATTCAATTAGCATTGATAAGTTGACTTTGTTGACTTTTCAGAGTTTTAATCAAAATCAAATAGCATTTTCGAAGAAATTATATTATTTTATCCTCCAGTACAGGAAATTTATCAGATTTTCGAAAACGCGTTGAAATCCAGTTTGGCGTCCAACCCCAGGCATTGGCGCCTGGAACCAGGCTTGGCGCCAGGCGCTAGCCATTGGTGGCTAGCGCCAGCTAGCCAGGGTTGGCGCCAACCTTGTTTTGTGTGCGTCAGACTCTATTTTGTTAAATTATCTTTTTTTGGCTAATTTTCTCTATAAATATCGTATCAAAAACTCCGTTTTCATTCACCAATTCACCAATTCATCATCTACATTCACCTACAATGAATTCTCTTCATTCTCAAGCTTTCATCAACAATCATTAATTCTTTAACATTCTTTCATTCATTCAATTCATTCTTTGCTTTTCATACAAAATTCCGCATTCACAAGATCTAGAAACACCTAGCCATATTCGAAGTTACATTCGCCCTAGACGTGAAAGGTTTTAATTTCTGAGGGTTTGGTCCCAAATCTGTATTTCAATTATTTAATTTAATTGCTTTGATTATTATTTTTCCTTGAAATTACTAACGTGTGTATTTTGTTATTAGAAAGAGGTACGAAGCGTCAAAGTAAGTACTTTAATTGATTAATTGATATTATGATGTAGAAATCATGTTTATATTATTATTATGATGTTCCTAGTATCATGTCTAGGGTAATTTTAATATTAAATATGATTGTTACGATGCTTCCTATGTTCTTCCTAATATTTATGATTGTTAGTATCATGTTAGGGTTAAAGATTTGATTTTTATTGCTTAGTGACATGCTAGGGTATGTTATTAATCTTGTTAGTATCATGCCTAGGATCTTGCTATTATTATGCTTTAATATTAACATGATTATTATTATGGTTAATATGATTGTTATTATGATGATTATTTCATTGTTATAATTTTATAATAATGATTATATTTTATACTTTGATTATTATGTTGCTTGATTTATTCTTTATTGCTTGATCACCTTCATTGCATGCTTAAAGGGAATTTGGTACTTGTAATCACGCTTAATAAGATAATTAATAATCTTGTTAGGTTAACTTTGATTATAATTCAAGTGATCGCCAATAATAGTTTGTTTGT
The DNA here is from genome assembly GCF_001683475.1 of Chenopodium quinoa. Taxonomy (NCBI): domain Eukaryota; kingdom Viridiplantae; phylum Streptophyta; class Magnoliopsida; order Caryophyllales; family Amaranthaceae; genus Chenopodium; species Chenopodium quinoa. Next base: position 147,674 of record NW_018745344.1, read on the forward strand.
GCATTAATATTCAACCAACATAGATTAAACAGGTTTAGGGTTAATCCTATTGATTGCATGTTAATTAAAAAGCGCACATGAATACGATCAGAATAAAGTAGAGGCCTATTATTAGGGCAGGTTCAATCTCTTTTAGGTTGGATTTGTACCTTCATCCCCGGACCCTTATTTTGTTCATGCCCTTATGGAGTTGACGATCTCTTGGATCGTTAAGGGGTGTAACCTTCATCCTATGAACGGTTTACAAGTTCCTTAAAAACTTGTTGGCGACTCTTTTGCTCTATCTTCTTCCCTTTTGGACGCCACCGTACTTTAGTGTATGATCACAGTGGGGTTCGAGCTAGTGGGATTTTAAAAGCTTGAAATTATTCCCTATAGGAGCCACCAACAAGTTTATAAGGAACTTGTAAACCGTTCACAGATCATTATAAAGCAACCACGAGAAAGGGACAACGATAGGCAACAACGAACGATTGACTCGTGAAGGTTACACCCCATTCATAATCCATGAGATTATTAACTCCATATGGTTCGAAACCACGAAAGGAGGATCGTGGATGATGGTACGAAGTGAGTTATGGAGTCACATTCGCCCGTATTGGCCTCTACTCGATTGTTATAGTGAAAAGTGATTCTTGTGATCTCAAAGGCGTACAAACAAAATATTCAATTTGCTCCAAGCTATTATTAAGCTAAATTGGTTGAATATTAATGCAACATATAATTCTAAAATATCGTGATCGGTTGATTTAATAACAAGATTAAAAAGGATAGATCCTAAACCAGTTGTCCAAATTATCTTATTAGGCGTGATTTTCAATTACATATTCCCTTCAAACATGCAATATGGTGATCATAATAATAAAATTAGCATTAATATTGGAAGCAATTTAACAACAAATCCAACAATATAAAATCGTTAGAAAAATAATAGAAATATAAAAATTCTAGCTTAGTCACCGACTACGGACGACTATGGTCGACTACGGTAATATTTTAAATCTAAACCGTTGATATGTTATTTGTCTAATCGTAGCTGTTCAATTTAACACATATGTTACACAGTCATCAAGGGATTGTTTGGTTATTTTATTTTGGTTTTACACATTTTATTATTTTTTTTGTTTAAAATTGATTTTTTTTCTTTTTTATGTATATATATATTTTAAATATTTCATTTTCAACTTATATAATCTTTAACCTTTATTATTAACCTTTGTATGAATTGAATTGAATTTCTTCTTCAATTAATCTCTGTCATCTTTAACAAAAAATATTATCTTTGGTTGATTTATTGAGAATGTAAAAGTAAGATTGATTAACTTATACAATATTAATTAAACATGATTAACCAAGAAGTATAGCAAATATAAAAAAATTAAAAATCTTCGGCCTCCATCGTGACTCAAGCTGTTATTAATTTATATTGTCAACATTAACATTGAACCTCCATTTTTTACTTCATTATTTACCTTCCCCTCCAACAATAAATCATGTAAATTACGAAAATCTATGTAAAACTTGTAAAAGCAACTTCAAATTATCATAACTATGCCTACATTTTAAAATTAATTCTTTTAAATCAAATTTCAAGGGGTATTAATCTGAATGTAGCTTATTAAAAAAGGCAATTTAAACTCATGTATCATGTTCATGTATAATAATCATGTGGTCTAAAATGGTACTTGATGTTTTTTTTTAATCATAATCACCATTGAGGTTGAACTTTAAAGCTCTAAAAACAATTCTCTGTAGCCTGTATTTAAAAAAAAATAAATAAATAAATAAAACGGAAATGAGGTAAAAAAAAAAGGGGGAAAAAAGCAAAAAAAAAAAAAAAGATTCAGTTAGTTAGGCGCAATTGAGGATTTAAGGGAAGTAAATATTTTTTTTATTGTTTTTTTTTTGAGGAAGTTAAGCGTAATTGAGGATTTGTTTTGAGAAATTTTATCCCTTTTTTTAAGGTAGAGAATTTTTATCTTTATTTATCTATACCTGAAATATTTTCACCAAAAAATAAGTTAATCTATACAAACAAAATTTTGTTAAAATCTTATAATTATGTTAATTGAATTTTTTTTAGATACCAAATTAGTGTATTTAGTGTTTAAATTAAGATATACTTATATTGTTGTATATGTCATACTTTTTAGGCATGTATAAATGTATTTTTTATAAATATATATATTGTTTTTTTTTTGGAATGGATATTTATATATTGTACTTGAATATCCATAGAATCATTTATTTATATTAAATTTTTATTTTTTTTATTTCCACTACTTTTTTGTAAAAAAAATATGTTGGTTTAGTTGGGTAGTGTTATAGTTATGTAATGTTAATAATATGTTAATAATTTTAGTTGCCTAAAACAAAGTTGTATTCAACTTTTTTAATTTAAAAATTATTTTAATAATACTTATTAATATGATTTTTTGACACCTTATTTACATGTATTTGAATATTAATATTCTTATTATTTTTTTTATCACTTATCTATCTATCAAAAACTATATACTAAAAAACACACCAACAATGACATGTGTCATCTCCTGGTGTGTCTTTAATATATTTTTTAATCTTAAAATTAATAAAATATTTTAATTAAGAAAATTAAACAGGACTATTAAGAATTTCCTAATGAAGTAAATTATGATAAGACTACAAACTGAAAGTATATATATTATATTATATTTATTTTTATTCCAATTTATGATTAATACATTTCTATAATTTCCAAAGACAATACAAATTTTATAGTATAATTGGATTCTACTAAATAGTTTATATATTGGAATAGGTACAATGAAAATTATTATTAGAATTTTAGAATAAAAAATATATTATAGTGTATATATAGATTTCATTTGAATATTCTATTTACCACTCAAGATATATTATTGTGCTTAACTAAGATTCCTAATATAAATTCATAAGGAAAAAATTGTAGTAAATAAATATTGGAATTATTAAATATTTACTTATTATTGCTAGAATTGAATCAAGATCAATATGAGAAATTAGGAAGGGAATATATTCTATATTTTTGTGTGTGTTGCATCAAACGGATACTCCTAATATATACAAGAGCCTAGGATAAAATGTAGGGTCATTAAGCTAAATAAGGAAACAAGATACATTCAACAATACAACTCCTACAAATATGCTAAACATATTGACTTAATTTCAGTTTAGTTTAGTTCAGCTCAGCTCCAATAAGTTCAATTTAGTTCAACTCCTAATTTCCTTCTCTCATAAAATATTCATTTCAGTTATGTTCAATTCAATTCAGTTCAGTTCAGCTCCAAGCAGTTCAGTTCAGCTCAGTTCCGTAAATGTGAACATACCCTAAATATTAACTACGAGAGTGAAGGATAGCTCAAGTGGTTGAGCTCCCCTCCCGGGTCCAAGAGATCTTGGGATCGATTCTCATCACCTGCCCTTGTGGCTCTCTTAATAATAATAATAATAATAATAATAATAATAATAATAATAATAATAATGATAATAATAATAATAATAATAATAATAATAATAACTATCTGATAATTATTCCGTTCAAATATGTCTTATTGTTAATGAATAAGATTTAACAGTTATGTAGCTTTATTAAGGAACAAAAATGGCATAGTTTTTAACATAAATAAAAGATTTAATTTGTCCTTAGACTCCTTACAAAATACAGTATATAAGCAAATGCGTACTTTAGAATACCTTTTTGGCGAATAGGCTCTTTCATATTAATTTGTTTGTATAGTGTTGCTTTATAAATAATAATTAAAAATTACCGTGCATGGCACGGGACCTAAGCTAGCTAACTAATACTAAAACAGAACATTCTTACATCATTTTTGACACATGTCAAACTATCATTAAATTTTTTTATATATGATGTCATCATAATAAAACAAATATATATAACAAATATCCTATAACTCGGTTCTATTTCCATCATCAAATTTGTTATAAAAGCTCTTTAAAATAAGATCATTTATAATATATTAAATCACAAACTTTTATACGCAGTTGACTAAATCGTGTCACCAACTTTTACAAAAGTTACTTCGTTAATGCTACGAGACTTACTTGGTCAGTGTTATAGATAGGGATTACTTAGTTAGTGCTAACGGTTACTCCGTTAGTATTACAATGGTTGTTACTCGGTCTGTTTTATAGGCATTACTTTGTCCGGCCAGATGGTGTGGCTAGCCGCATACAAAATGTGGTGTTATTTAACTATTATAATAAAATATTAGAGAATCAATAAAAATAAGTTTTATTCAGTAAAAAAGAAAAAAATAGTTTGGTTAAAAATACTTCAATTAAGTGAAACTAATTAAATTCAGAACTAGTAAGGATATAAAGTATACAATTAGGATATCCCAATAGTTATTGTGTGGTTCTAAATAAAAATAATGTAAATAGATTTGCTTACTTAAATTACAATTCTTTTTTAAAAAAAAATAAAAATTAAATGATCTTAATTACTCGTAATTAACTAATTTAGAGTCCCAATATAGTACATATATGTGATGGTTATTACAATCAAATTAAATCAGGGAGTCCCAATTACGTATTATAGCGTCCTAATAGAAATTTTTTTTAAAATTTAATATCTAAAGGCTAAGATTAAACAACAAACGCAATAAACGGTTCAGATTTAATCTCTTAGCGTAGTCGACCATAGTTTTCCGTAGTCGACGACTATAGTAGAAGCTTCCAATAGAAATAAAAGGAACATAATTCTTACTTTGATTCTCTTTGATTGCAACTATAAAATAATAAACGAGTTAGTAACTTCAAGGAAAAATAATAAAACAATAATTAAATTAAATTAAATTAAATTAAATAGAGTTGATTTGGGGTCAAACCCTCAAACAGTTTTACCTTTCACGCCTTGGCTTAAGGACAAAAGCACGAGTAAAGTATGGACTCCTTGGAGTGCTTGAAGAGAGAATTTTGAAAGAAGAAGGGTAGGCTAGTGTTTAGGCTAGAGCATAGAATACAGAAAAAGAGAGAATTAGTTGATGCCCGTACATCAGAAATGAGGGGGTATTTATAAAAAAAGTGAGTAGAGGGAACACACGGAACCCTAAAAAGATAAAAACCCTAAAAAATAGCACCGTGACACGGTGCCAGGCACCGTCAGACAGTGGACAATCTCGTGACACGGTAGACAACACTGTGGCGCGGGAAATAGGGTACGGGGATAAAACGCGTGAAGGGTTTACGCGGAAAGGACACAAAGATGCCCCGTGTCATAGCACATGCACCGTGTCACGGGGAATCCCATCGTGGCACGGCATTGGATCCCGTGACACGGTGCTTACTGCCGTGACAACCTTTTTTAAGTGCCGATTGATAATTTTGGGTCATTTCTGATTTATTATTTATTAATTAGGCCAAATAATAAAATAAATAAAATAAAAAAGGTTTGGGCCAAAATAATAAATAAAATAAAAAAAAGATTTGGGCTAAAATTAAAAATAAAATAAAAAAAGGTTTGGGTTAAAATTAAAAATAAACTATGCTTTGACTAAACATCAAGACTGATCCATGGATTATTAAAAACTGATTTTGATTAAATACGATTTTTTAAGCACTCTCGGGATTAAATACTGAACCAGACCAATAACAGCGGTGAAAGGTTATTTTCTTTGGGGAGACATTTTTAGGTGTCTACAGAAGCCCCTACTTTGACTGAGTTTGTAGAAACATCAGTTTCGAAAACGATAGTCAAAGTAGTCGATTGGGACGGAGAATGATTTAAGACGTTCTGCGATCCTAAATCACTCTGTATACGCCGATACCTGCAAAAAAAATGTTAGTTCTACAAATAAAAGAGTAAAAGGATAGAATACGTATCTGACACCAATGTATCGGTGACAAATGAGTTTGGTAGCTTCCTATGCTTGAAGGAATATACCGGACGATGTTTCGCTGAAATATTTTCCATGCCTGAGGAAAGTCGATTGATGAACTTGGTAGCTTTCTAAGCCTGAAAAAACCTACCGAATGATACTTTCCTTTCCTGAAGAAAGTCAACGTATGATTTTGGTATTTTTCTATGCTTGAAGAAATCCACCAATAATGATTTCCATGCTTGAGGAAAGCCGACTTGGCGGTTTTCTATACTTGAAGAAAAATCCATCGATAACGCTTTCCATGCTTGAGGAAAGCCGACCTGGCGGTGTTCTATACTTGAAGAAAAATCCACCGATAATGTTTTCCATGCTTGAGGAAAACCGACTTGGCGGTTTTCTATACTTGAAGAAAAATCCACCGATAATGTTTTCCATGATTGAGGAAAACCGACAATTGATATAATCCCTGAAATTTGCAATTGTATAATGGTTCGATTATCCCCGAACGTGGGCCGCATATGATTTACCTTCAAGTTGACTATCCGACTATATTATTAGGTGTTTAAAGTGTCGAAAATGCAACCCTAATGCTTGTTAGGGGTAAATCGGTAATTTTGGTACTATTTATAATTTTCTGCGCAATTCCGGTGAGAAGATAACTGACCAAAAATTTTGGAAAATCGTTCCAACTTGGTCAAAGATGCTAAAATAACTGCTAGAAGGCTTAGAACTAAATGCATGGCGCACAAAAGGGCACCGCGCCACGTGGACAAATCCCGCGACACGGTGTCTGACCCCGTCAAACGGTGGGGAATCTCGTGTCGCGGGGATTTCTTTTGTGCTAGGATTGTTCACGCGCCTGGATATTTTCACCGTGCCACGCGCAAACATGCCGTTACAAGATAACAAGATTCGTGGCACGAGAAATGCGTAGCTTAACGGCATTTCGGACTTTAAATACTAGTTGCTTCTTCCCCATTTTCTCACTTCTTCTTCACCATTTTCAATCTCGATGTCCTACTGTTCTCTTTCCTTCTTCTTTTTTTTTTCTTTTATATTTATCCGGCCACCGTGCCACGACTGACAGCACCGGCGTGCGAGAGTACCCACCGTGACACGGCGTCCGTACCTGTGCACGACCATTTTTTTTCACCGTTTCTTGTTGCTGCCATCTGAGGTTGCCGCTGCTGCCGTCGTTTCACCGTGACACGGGGTATCTCTACCGTGGCGCGACATTAAGCCACCGTGTCACGGTGGTTGCGCTGGTTGCTCTACAGCACTTTTGCGATTTTTCGAGCTTTTGGAACTCAAATCTCCACTAAATTTGCTCCGATTTTTTGCTAGTTTCCTCATTTTCGATTTCTCACAAGGATCCATGTAAGTTTCCCTTGCTTATGTCTCAAATTTTGTTGTAAATTCCATACTTGCTTAAAACCCTAAAAAATCAAATTGGGGGTTTTTGATTTTGAGCTTCCATGTCAAAATTCTTGCTATGAATTGACTTGTATATGAATGTATGTTTGTTTATGACAATTTGAGACCAAGTTTGTTGTGTTTTGGAGAGAAATTGAGCAAATCACCATTTTTTTGGTACTACTTGTATGAAATGGTGTTCTTGTTGTTCATGATATTCTTTTGCACTTGAAATGGTGATATATTGGTTGTAGATCTTGTTAAATATGCCATGATGTGTCGACCTATCGTTCTTGTGCAATTTTGAAACATGCTCTGTTTTATGTATGTACTATATTGTCATGGAGAACATAGTATCATGCAATTAGGAGAACTAAATACTAGAAATAATTCCACTATTTTGCTAATTTTTAGCCTTGAGGTAAAAATTTTGCGTATAATAGAAAATGCAACTTAAGGTAACTGTTAAGCCGCTTTTGAATAAATAACTAAATAACTTATGAAATGATGCTAAGTATTTAGATTTTTACTTTTGTAATAGCATGCCTAGACAACGGGATCGCGATCTTTCTACTCGTGGCCGGCGTCAGGCTTTTTGGGTGGACACTCCCACAGTTCTTGAGGGTATGGACGACGATGCCTTAGAGACCAAGCCTCGCCCTTCTTCGAGTAGGGGCAAGTGGATTCCACCTCCATGGACGCCAGATGAGTTGGTTTTCTGCCGTGAGAACCACGTTTCTCACCGTCCACTTGCCGGCATAGTCGATGGTACGCTTTGCCATCATGGATCCGGAGTTGGAGATTTGATTCCCCGGATATATGGGATTATCACGAGGGATCCTGTTACGAATGCCTTGTGGGAGTCTGCTGGTTTTAGGAGATTTTTATTCGGCGGTCGTAGGATTTCGCAGCCCCCGGGGTTATGGCCCAACAGTTATTCGTGCGTTGTTGGAGTATTTTTGGGATACTACCAACACTTTTCACTTTGCTTGGGGGGAGATGACAGTGACCCCCTGGATTTTAGCATGATCAGCGGCTTATGCTTCACCGATCGAGTCGTACGGCAGATTCCTGACCTTACTTGGGGGGTGGCTGAGGTAGCAGATTTGTTAGGTCCGGTTGTTCAGCATATCAAGACTCAGCCAATGCCTCGAGGTGGTCCTAAGAGAGGGCGATCAGAGTTGGCTTCTGTTCTGGCTCGTGGCTTTGACATGGATGAGACATCACCTGAGCAGCGAGTGCGGATCTTCATTTTGATTCTCATTTCCGTGACTCTTTCTCCTGATAGGAGTTCACGTGCGCTCGTTTGCTACCTTCCTTCTTTGATCAGGATCGGCTAGATATGATCCTATAGTTGGGCCAACCTTAGATATGCCGATCTTCTCTCGTAGATACGTCATGGCTGTAGGCAACTGAATGACCAGGCCCTTGTCACTGTCTACGGTTTATGGAGAGTCGTAGAGGTGACGATCTTTCTTCTTCTTGTTTTGTTTTCAACCTTTTTAAATCATGTGCTTAAAGAATACTTTTCATTGCAGTTGTGGTTCTATGAGTACTTTCCGGGATTGGCCCCTCGACGGCGTCGCAGAGCGGTCCATGATTTCCCTGTCGGAGCTAGCTGGCGTGACCGAGGCGAGTCACGAGTGGAGTCCGTCTCTACGTTGCACGGGCTGCTACACCGAGGCACCTCTTCTGTTGGTGTAGTAATTGATCTTGCAGCAGTTTATTCTCTACCTTGTTGTTATTTTTCGGCATTCATTGCAACTTTTTATGGTTTTCAGGTTGCTGTTGAGAGCTAGTATCGGCCTTGGGCTAGGATGACTGATCTTCCCGAGGCCTTGCGGCTTTCGGCGTACGGTACTATTTTGTTGGTACTGGACGCTTTGCTTGGTATCTTGGGGAGTGCGTTGTTCGTCAGCACAGCGCTGATCGCTTTGTGGTGCCTTTGCCTCCGCCGGAGTCGATGTTGGACTCACGTTTGCTTAGGGAGTTGATAAATAGGGGATAACGCTACACTTTTTTTTGGCAGGAGCTTGTGCGTATGGAGGGCGATTATTCACAGGACTTGATTCCTTCTTTGGGTCCTCCACCTCGTCTTCCCAAGGTATGATTTCTTTTGAGAGTTTTGTCGCTAGACTCTGTTTAAAACCGTCGAATAACCTGATTATTCGATCGTATTTATAGACGATTAATTGTCGTATGGGGAAGATTGAGGTCCCGCCTCAATCTGTCCGTTACCCGGGACCGATCGGTATTACTGAGGATCATATTATTGACGCGCCAGAGGTTTTAGATAGGCACATGAGTCTTCGCCTGATGTGTTTGAGCCGATAAGCTTTTTGACACGTTATTCATCCTTTTTAATATTGCTTGTTACTGATTTTTCTTTGCTTTCTTCTCAGCCTACGCACCCGGAAATGATGGGATTCATGAAGATGGTTGACGCTTTAAAGTACTACATCATCAAGCTTCGACGTGGTGCGAGTTGTCGGGGCGGTTCTGGAGACGTTCTCCGAGGTATATTCACCTTTTTCCCATATTTACCATTTGTTCTATCTTACACTATTAACATCTTTTCATTTTGTGTCTTTCAGGAGCGACGGAGGTCTCGCTTGCGCTCGAGGCACAGAGGTTCGGACGAGGGGGAGCCTAGTCGCCGCAGACGATCTCTTGAGGTTCATCGGCATTCTCAGTCTCAGCGGCAGCCTCGGCCTTCTCACCCATTTCAGGAGGCTTAGTGGCAACATGCTTAGCCTTCTCAGCCATTCCAACATTTTCAGGGTCAGTGGCAGCGACCTTCATCTTCCTAGCCTTCACAGCCTGAGTTCATGCCAGTCCTTACCCCTGTGGACCAGGGTTTATACTCAGTTTCATTGTCTAGGGCGCTTCCTCCACCGGTGCCCGGCTTATTTTCAGTTCCAGTGTCTGGGATGATGCCTCCATCGAGCTTCCTACCTCTTGGAGTCAGTTTACGTCGTTTGCTAGTTAGACGTTTTTATTTGTCTGCTACTAGAGCTACAGGGACCAGTAAGGATACTACTCCTCGTACCCGGATGATGGAGGGACTCTTTGGTCCACCGTTCCCGTATTCGCAGGCTGGAGATGACACTGATCCTCACTCTTCTAGTTCTATATTTTGACCGAGGGTTTTTTATTTTGTATTTTGGTTGATGACACTTGACGTTGTTTATGCATCACGGTTCACTTTGTATATTTTATTCAGAGTTTATGCATTTATTAGTGTGTAGTAGTGTGTGCTTGAGACTCATTGTGAGTGATTGTGTATTTATTAATGACGCGAAAAAATCGTAAGTGGAGGGTACCTACCTTCCCAAAAGAAAAAAGGAGAATGAAAAAATGGGACAAATTTTACAATTTCCCCAAAAGAAAAAGAAATAAAAAAGAAAAATGGGGCAAGTTTTATAACTCCCCTAAAAATAAAAAGAAAATAAAAATAAGATAATAACAATTAATAAAGATAAAAAAAATAAAAAATAAAAAAGATAAAACAAATGGAGAATTTTATTAGGAATAAAACTCTCGAAAAACAAAATTAGAAGATAAATGGTGAAGGAAAAACGATAAAAATCCGGATAAAAATATGAAGACGCGTGGGCACCGCGACACAGCTGTGTACACCGTGTCACGGCAAAGCCTGCCGTGTCGCGGCACTATTTCCTGTGACACGGCGGAATTTCCCGTGTTACAGTGCGCTTATTCTGCAACGGTGTAGTTTGTGCACATAGAAAGATAGATTTTGAGTATTTCCAAACGTTTTGGCTATAAAAGAGGACCAGTTTATTCGTGATATGCATAATTACAAAACATAAAATAATTAGAATTTCATATTTCAATAATATTGTCTCAAAATTTTGATAATACATTGCGCGACTGGTCTTATTCTTTGACCAATGCTGACAAAAGAGAGCTGAAATTGTTTAATGTCAGAGGCTTATTAGCCTTGAGGCATGTAGCAATTGAACAGGATTTTCTTAGGGCAGCTTTAGATTATTGGAATCCACAACACATTGTTTTAAATTTGATTATGATGAAATTTGTCCCCTGCGGAGGAATTCGGTGCATCTTTAGTTTTCCTGCCAAAAATCTCATTGCAATGCCTACCCTATGTGAGTATTATTACCAAGACTTTGAACGCTATATGAGTCTGACAGATCCGGATTTAAATAAAATTGTGTGTGGTAATGAAGTAGATTTAGAAAAAACTTGCAAATTTATATTTCAATCGCCCTGTCTTTGAGTCTTATCATGTATACCTTGGAAGGGCTTATATTTTTTGCATGTTTAGCAAGCTTTTATTTGCAAACGGTAGGGTAGGACATGCATGTTTAGTGTCTGTGCTTGAACATGTTGAATATGGGAGATCTCCTATGCCTACTTACCTTGGAGAAACTTTACGCGGCCTTGACGAAGCAAAAGCTGACCGGAAAGCCACCAGGAAGGGCTCTCTAGTACTTTTGCAGGTAAAAAACGCGCTCTGATTAGCCCCTGTGACACAAAGACTGTCATCGTGTCACGGTGCATGTCTGCCGTGACACGGTGCATTCTGCCGTGTCACGGTGGTTTTCTGCAATTTTTTTTTTGACTGATTTTTTATTTATTTTGCAGATTTGGTTGATGGAGCGTTTAGAACTTTTTAAAGCCCTCGACGATATTGAAAAATATGGTCCCAATGATCTGTCCGTAGGAGGAGAATTACTCTGCGAACATGTCGTATGATGATTGGAAGGTCTTCTTTGCAAAGAGAGAATTTTCCATTCGGTGGGTGTGCCTTGTGGATGAGGCTTACTAGGATGGTTGGTATGAATGATCCTCCTATTTGTCGCGTTCCTAGTATTTCAAATTGACTTTTTATTGTCCTTCTCGATTGATGCGACAATATTGGCTTGAACAAGTAGTTCCACGCTATAACGATAGTCCTCGTGAAGTACCGTTGCATGAATTAACGTTCACAAGTACGAGACTTATTGGATTGGAAGACCTTTGTGGACCGTTTCTGCGAGCAACCAAGCTCCTCCTCCCTTATTAAGTGCATACAAGGCATGGTTGAATCCTAGAAGCCGAAGGGATCGAGTCGGATCATGCAACTTTGATGTGAAGGGACGTCTTGGAAGTAAGAAGGCGACTCTTAAAGATCGTCTAGGTCCGAGAACACAAAGGAATTGAGTTTAAGATTCCTATTATGCCTAAAAAGAAAAATTATGTGAAAGGAAAGGGTAAGGAAAAGATGGTTTATAGAGAGAAGCAATCGAAGAATTCTAAGAAAGGTGGAAGGGGTGAAAATTCAACTAGAGGTGTGACGGTTCGGGCTACAAAAGACACATTAATGGTGAAGGCCGACCTATTTGAAAAAGAGAAGGAGGTTCCTAAAGTGAAGAAGGATTAGATAAATATTTCTTTGCTTATATGATTCATAATTTTTTTTTTAAATAAGGCGCATGGTGCCAATAATTGTAGTCACATTTATTTTAAATAATAATAGCATATTTATTTTCGCCTTAAATAAAAATTACAATGACCCTTTTTTTTATTTTTTTTATCCGAGTTAAGAAGTCGGACGCAATGGAAGAATAATAACAACCGTCGAAGAAGTAACAAAAAAGGAATTCGCAAAAAATCCACCGTGTCACGCTGGAAAGTACCGTGACGCGGGGAAGGTTTGCCTTTTTTTGTGCTGGAAATGACACGGTGAAAACTGTCGTGACACAGTAACTCTTCCCGCGGCACGGTGGTTGCTAACGTGGCACGACATTTTTTTTGCCGTGCCATAGGGTATTTTGTCGTGCGACGGTGGCAGCTGACGTGCGCGGTGGATGCTGAACTGGCGCAATGCATGATTTTCTTGATTTTAGCTCCGTTTTGCTGTCT
>NW_018745345.1:0-32609 GCF_001683475.1 Chenopodium quinoa
AAAATGAAAGTCAAATACATTTACAAATAATACAAAGCAAATTGAAACAAATGAAAGTCCAAACACAGTCAAACAAAGTTATTTGAGTCAAAGTGAAAAGTCAAATACATTTTACAAAGCTAATTGAATCAAATGAAAGTCAAACACATTCAAACAAAGCTATTTGAATCAAATGAAAGTCAAACACATTCAAACAAAGCTATTTGAATCAAATGAGAGTCAAATACATTCTACAAAGTTAATTGAATCAAATGAAAGTCAAACACATTCAAACAAAGCTAATTGAATCAAATGAAAGTCAAATACATTTAACAAAGCTAATTGAATCAAATGAAAGTCAAACACCTTCAAACAAAGCTAATTGAATCAAATGAAAGTCAAATACATTCTACAAAGCTAATTGAATCAAATGAAAGTCAAACACATTTAAACAAAGCTATTTGAATAAAATGAAAGTCAAACACATTCAAACAAAGCTATTTGAATCAAATGAGAGTCAAATACATTCAAACAAAGCTAATTAAATCAAATAAAAGTCTAATACATTCTACAAAGCTAATTGAATTAAATTAAAGTCAAACACATTCAAACAAAGCTAATTGAATCAAATGAAAGTCAAAATACATTCTACAAAGCTAATTGAATCAAATGAAAGTCAAACACATTTAAACAAAGCTATTTGAATAAAATGAAAGTCAAACACATTCAAACAAAGCTATTTGAATCAAATGAGAGTCAAATACATTCAAACAAAGCTAATTAAATCAAATAAAATTCAAATACATTCTACAAAGCTAATTGAATCAAATGAAAGTCAAACACATTCAAATAAAGCTATTTAAATCAAATGAAAGTCAAATACATTCTACAAAGCTAATTGAATCAAATGAAAGTCAAACACATTCAAACAAAGCTATTTGAATCAAATGAGAGTCAAATAAATTCAAACAAAGCTAATTAAATCAAATAAAAGTAAAATACATTCTACAAAGCTAATTGAATCAAATAAAAGTCAAACACATTCAAACAAATCTATTTAAATTAAATGAATGTCAAATACATTCTACAAAGCTAATTGAACCAAATGAAAGTCAAACACATTCAAACAAAGCTATTTGAAGAAAATGAAAGTCAAATACATTCTACAAAGCAAATTGAAACAAATGAAAGTCAAACACAGTCAAACAAAGTTATTTGAGTCAAGTGAAAGTCAAATACATTTTACAAAGCTAATTGAATCAAATGAAAGTCAAACACATTCAAACAAAGCTATTTGAATCAAATGAAAGTCAAACACATTCAAACAAAGCTAATTGAATCAAATGAGAGTCAAATACATTCAAACAAAGCTAATTAAATCAAATAAAAGTCTAATACATTCTACAAAGCTAATTGAATTAAATTAAAGTCAAACACATTCAAACAAAGCTAATTGAATCAAATGAAAGTCAAATACATTCTACAAAGCTAATTGAATCAAATGAAAGTCAAACACATTCAAACAAAGCTATTTGAATCAAATGAGAGTCAAATAAATTCAAACAAAGCTAATTAAATCAAATAAAAGTAAAATACATTCTACAAAGCTAATTGAATCAAATGAAAGTCAAACACATTCAAAACAAATCTATTTAAATTAAATGAATGTCAAATACATTCTACAAAGCTAATTGAACCAAATGAAAGTCAAACACATTCAAACAAAGCTATTTGAAGAAAATGAAAGTCAAATACATTCTACAAAGCAAATTGAAACAAATGAAAGTCAAACACAGTCAAACAAAGTTATTTGAGTCAAGTGAAAGTCAAATACGTTTTACAAAGCTAATTGAATCAAATGAAAGTCAAACACATTCAAACAAAGCTATTTGAATCAAATGAAAGTCAAACACATTCAAACAAAGCTATTTAAATCAAATGAGAGTCAAATACATTCTACAAAAATAATTGAATCAAATGAAAGTCAAACACATTCAAACAAAGCTAATTGAATCAAATGAAAGTCAAATACATTTAACAAAGCTAATTGAATCAAATGAAAGTCAAACACATTCAAACAAAGCTAATTGAATTACATGAAAGTCAAATACATTCTACAAAGCTAATTGAATCAAATGAAAGTCAAACACATTTAAACAAAGCTATTTGAATAAAATGAAAGTCAAACACATTCAAACAAAGCTATTTGAATCAAATGAGAGTCAAATACATTCAAACAAAGCTAATTAAATCAAAAAAAAGTCTAATACATTCTACAAAGCTAATTGAATTAAATTAAAGTCAAACACATTCAAACAAAGCTAATTGAATCAAATGAAAGTCAAATACATTCTACAAAGCTAATTGAATCAAATGAAAGTCAAACACATTTAAACAAAGCTATTTGAATAAAATGAAAGTCAAACACATTCAAACAAAGCTATTTGAATCAAATGAGAGTCAAATACATTCAAACAAAGCTAATTAAATCAAATAAAAGTCTAATACATTCTACAAAGCTAATTGAATTAAATTAAAGTCAAACACATTCAAACAAAGCTAATTGAATCAAATGAAAGTCAAACACATTCAAACAAAGATTTCGAATCAAATGAAAGTCAAATACATTCTACAAAGCTAATTGAATCAAATGAAAGTCAAACACATTCAAATAAAGCTATTTAAATCAAATGAAAGTCAAATACATTCTACAAAGCTAATTGAATCAAATGAAAGTCAAACACATTCAAACAAAGCTATTTGAATCAAATGAGAGTCAAATAAATTCAAACAAAGCTAATTAAATCAAATAAAAGTAAAATACATTCTACAAAGCTAATTGAATCAAATGAAAGTCAAACACATTCAAACAAATCTATTTAAATTAAATGAATGTCAAATACATTCTACAAAGCTAATTGAACCAAATGATAGTCAAACACATTCAAACAAAGCTATTTGAAGAAAATGAAAGTCAAATACATTCTACAAAGCAAATTGAAACAAATGAAAGTCAAACACAGTCAAACAAAGTTATTTGAGTCAAGTGAAAGTCAAATACATTTTACAAAGCTAATTGAATCAAATGAAAGTCAAACACATTCAAACAAAGCTATTTGAATCAAATGAAAGTCAAACACATTCAAACAAAGCTATTTGAATCAAATGAGAGTCAAATACATTCTACAAAGCTAATTGAATCAAATGAAAGTCAAACACATTCAAATAAAGCTATTTAAATCAAATGAAAGTCAAATACATTCTACAAAGCTAATTGAATCAAATGAAAGTCAAACACATTCAAACAAAGCTATTTGAATCAAATGAGAGTCAAATAAATTCAAACAAAGCTAATTAAATCAAATAAAAGTAAAATACATTCTACAAAGCTAATTGAATCAAATGAAAGTCAAACACATTCAAATAAATCTATTTAAATTAAATGAATGTCAAATACATTCTACAAAGCTAATTGAATCAAATGAAAGTCAAATACATTTAACAAAGCTAATTGAATCAAATGAAAGTCAAACACATTCAAACAAAGCTAATTGAATCAAATGAAAGTCAAATACATTCTACAAAGCTAATTGAATCAAATGAAAGTCAAACACATTTAAACAAAGCTATTTGAATAAAATGAAAGTCAAACACATTCAAACAAAGCTATTTGAATCAAATGAGAGTCAAATACATTCAAACAAAGCTAATTAAATCAAATAAAAGTCTAATACATTCTACAAAGCTAATTGAATTAAATTAAAGTCAAACACACATTCAAACAAAGCTAAATGAAAGTCAAATACATTCTACAAAGCAAATTGAAACAAATGAAAGTCAAACACAGTCAAACAAAGTTATTTGAGTCAAGTGAAAGTCAAATACATTTTACAAAGCTAATTGAATCAAATGAAAGTCAAACACATTCAAACAAATCTATTTGAATCAAATGAAAGTCAAACACATTCAAACAAAGCTATTTGAATCAAATGAGAGTCAAATACATTTAACAAAGCTAATTGAATCAAATGAAAGTCAAACACATTCAAACAAAGCTAATTGAATCAAATGAAAGTCAAATACATTTAACAAAGCTAATTGAATCAAATGAAAGTCAAACACATTCAAACAAAGCTAATTGAATCAAATGAAAGTCAAATACATTCTACAAAGCTAATTGAATAAAATGAAAGTCAAACACATTTAAACAAAGCTATTTGAATAAAATGAAAGTCAAACACATTCAAACAAAGCTATTTGAATCAAATGAGAGTCAAATACATTCAAACAAAGCTAATTAAATCAAATAAAAGTCAAATACATTCTACAAAGCTAATTGAATTAAATTAAAGTCAAACACATTCAAACAAAGCTAATTGAATCAAATGAAAGTCAAACACATTCAAACAAAGATTTCGAATCAAATGATAGTCAAATACATTCTACAAAGCTAATTGAATCAAATGAAAGTCAAACACATTCAAATAAAGCTATTTAAATCAAATGAAAGTCAAATACATTCTACAAAGCTAATTGAATCAAATGAAAGTCAAACACATTCAAACAAAGCTATTTGAATCAAATGAGAGTCAAATAAATTCAAACAAAGCTAATATAATCAAATAAAAATAAAATACATTCTACAAAGCTAATTGAATCAAATGAAAGTCAAACACATTCAAACAAAGCCTTTTAAATCAAATGAAAGTCAAACACATTCAAAAAAAGCTTTTTAATTTAAATGAAAGTCAAATACATTCTACAAAGCTAATTGAATCAAATGAAAGTCAAACACATTCAAACAAAGCTATTTGAATCAAATGAAAGTCAAATAAATTCAAACAAAGCTAATTAAATCAAATGAAAGTCAAACACATTTAAACAAAGCTATTTGAATAAAATGAAAGTCAAACACATTCAAACAAAGCTATTTGAATCAAATGAGAGTCAAATACATTCAAACAAAGCTAATTAAATCAAATAAAAGTCTAATACATTCTACAAAGCTAATTGAATTAAATTAAAGTCAAACACATTCAAACAAAGCTAATTGAATCAAATGAAAGTCAAACACATTCAAACAAAGATTTCGAATCAAATGAAAGTCAAATACATTCTACAAAGCTAATTGAATCAAATGAAAGTCAAACACATTCAAATAAAGCTATTTAAATCAAATGAAAGTCAAATACATTCTACAAAGCTAATTGAATCAAATGAAAGTCAAACACATTCAAACAAAGCTATTTGAATCAAATGAGAGTCAAATAAATTCAAACAAAGCTAATTAAATCAAATAAAAGTAAAATACATTCTACAAAGCTAATTGAATCAAATGAAAGTCAAACACATTCAAACAAATCTATTTAAATTAAATGAATGTCAAATACATTCTACAAAGCTAATTGAACCAAATGATAGTCAAACACATTCAAACAAAGCTATTTGAAGAAAATGAAAGTCAAATACATTCTACAAAGCAAATTGAAACAAATGAAAGTCAAACACAGTCAAACAAAGTTATTTGAGTCAAGTGAAAGTCAAATACATTTTACAAAGCTAATTGAATCAAATGAAAGTCAAACACATTCAAACAAAGCTATTTGAATCAAATGAAAGTCAAACACATTCAAACAAAGCTATTTGAATCAAATGAGAGTCAAATACATTCTACAAAGCTAATTGAATCAAATGAAAGTCAAACACATTCAAATAAAGCTATTTAAATCAAATGAAAGTCAAATACATTCTACAAAGCTAATTGAATCAAATGAAAGTCAAACACATTCAAACAAAGCTATTTGAATCAAATGAGAGTCAAATAAATTCAAACAAAGCTAATTAAATCAAATAAAAGTAAAATACATTCTACAAAGCTAATTGAATCAAATGAAAGTCAAACACATTCAAATAAATCTATTTAAATTAAATGAATGTCAAATACATTCTACAAAGCTAATTGAATCAAATGAAAGTCAAATACATTTAACAAAGCTAATTGAATCAAATGAAAGTCAAACACATTCAAACAAAGCTAATTGAATCAAATGAAAGTCAAATACATTCTACAAAGCTAATTGAATCAAATGAAAGTCAAACACATTTAAACAAAGCTATTTGAATAAAATGAAAGTCAAACACATTCAAACAAAGCTATTTGAATCAAATGAGAGTCAAATACATTCAAACAAAGCTAATTAAATCAAATAAAAGTCTAATACATTCTACAAAGCTAATTGAATTAAATTAAAGTCAAACACACATTCAAACAAAGCTAAATGAAAGTCAAATACATTCTACAAAGCAAATTGAAACAAATGAAAGTCAAACACAGTCAAACAAAGTTATTTGAGTCAAGTGAAAGTCAAATACATTTTACAAAGCTAATTGAATCAAATGAAAGTCAAACACATTCAAACAAATCTATTTGAATCAAATGAAAGTCAAACACATTCAAACAAAGCTATTTGAATCAAATGAGAGTCAAATACATTTAACAAAGCTAATTGAATCAAATGAAAGTCAAACACATTCAAACAAAGCTAATTGAATCAAATGAAAGTCAAATACATTTAACAAAGCTAATTGAATCAAATGAAAGTCAAACACATTCAAACAAAGCTAATTGAATCAAATGAAAGTCAAATACATTCTACAAAGCTAATTGAATAAAATGAAAGTCAAACACATTTAAACAAAGCTAATTGAATAAAATGAAAGTCAAACACATTCAAACAAAGCTATTTGAATCAAATGAGAGTCAAATACATTCAAACAAAGCTAATTAAATCAAATAAAAGTCTAATACATTCTACAAAGCTAATTGAATTAAATTAAAGTCAAACACATTCAAACAAAGCTAATTGAATCAAATGAAAGTCAAACACATTCAAACAAAGATTTCGAATCAAATGATAGTCAAATACATTCTACAAAGCTAATTGAATCAAATGAAAGTCAAACACGTTCAAATAAAGCTATTTAAATCAAATGAAAGTCAAATACATTCTACAAAGCTAATTGAATCAAATGAAAGTCAAACACATTCAAACAAAGCTATTTGAATCAAATGAGAGTCAAATAAATTCAAACAAAGCTAATATAATCAAATAAAAATAAAATACATTCTACAAAGCTAATTGAATCAAATGAAAGTCAAACACATTCAAACAAAGCCTTTTAAATCAAATGAAAGTCAAACACATTCAAAAAAAGCTTTTTAATTTAAATGAAAGTCAAATACATTCTACAAAGCTAATTGAATCAAATGAAAGTCAAACACATTCAAACAAAGCTATTTGAATCAAATGAAAGTCAAATAAATTCAAACAAAGCTAATTAAATCAAATAAAAGTAAAATACATTCTACAAAGCTAATTGAATCAAATGAAAGTCAAACACATTCAAACAAATCTATTTAAATTAAATGAATGTCAAATACATTCTACAAAGCTAATTGAACCAAATCAAAGTCAAACACATTCAAACAAAGCTATATGAAGAAAATGAAAGTCAAATACATTCTACAAAGCAAATTAAAACAAATGAAAGTCAAACACAGTCAAACAAAGTTATTTGAGTCAAGTGAAAGTCAAATACATTCTACAAAGCTAATTGAATCAAATGAAAGTCAAACACATTCAAACAAAGCTATTTGAATCAAATGAAATTTAAATACGTTCTACAAAGCTAATTGTATCAAATGAAAGTCAAACGCAATCAAATAAAGCTATTTGAGTCAAATGAAAGTCTAACACATTCATACAAAGTTGTTTAAATTAAATGAATATGAAATGTATTCTACAATGCTAATTGAATCAAATGAAAGTTAAACGCATACAAACAAAGCTATTTGAATCAAATGAGAGTCAAATACATTCTACAAAGCTAATTGAATCAAATGAAAGTCAAACACATTCAAACAAAGCTAATTGAATCAAATGAAAGTCAAATACATTCAATAAAGCTAATTTAATCAAATGAAAGTCAAACACATTCAAACAAAGCTAATTGAATCAAATGAAAGTCAAATACATTCTACAAAGCTAATTGAATCAAATGAAAGTTAAACACATTTAAACAAAGCTATTTGAATAAAATGAAAGTCAAACACATTCAAACAAAGCTATTTGAATCAAATGAAAGTCAAACACATTCAAATAAAGCTATTTAAATCAAATGAAAGTCAAATACATTCTACAAAGCTAATTGAATCAAATGAAAGTCAAACACATTCAAACAAAGCTATTTGAATCAAATGAGAGTCAAATAAATTCAAACAAAGCTAATTAAATCAAATAAAAATAAAATACATTCTACAAAGCTAATTGAATCAAATGAAATTCAAACACATTCAAACAAAGCCTTTTAAATCAAATGAAAGTCAAACACATTCAAAAAAAGCTTTTTAATTTAAATGAAAGTCAAACACATTCAAACAAAGCTATATAAATCAAATGAAAGTGAAATGCATTCTACAAAGCAAATTAAATTAAATGAAATTCAAACACATTCAAACAAAGCTATTTGAATTAAATGACAGTCAAATACATTCTACAAAGCTAATTGAATCAATTGAAAGTCAAACATATTCAAACAAAGCTATTTGAATCAATTGAAAGTCAAATACATTCTACAAAGCTGATGGAATCAAATGAAAGTCAAACACATTCAAACAAAGCTATTTGAATCAAATGAAAGCCAAATACGTTCTACAAAGCTAATTGAATCAAATAAAAGTAAAACACATTCAAACAAAGCTATTTGAATCAAATGAGAGTCAAATACATTCAAACAAAGCTAATTAAATCAAATAAAAGTCAAATACATTCTACAAAGCAAATTGAATCAAATGAAAGTCAAATACATTCTACAAAGCTAATTGAATCAAATGAAAGTCAAACACATTCAAACAAGGCTAATTGAATCAAATGAAAGTCAAATACATTCAACAAAGCTAATTGAATCAAATGAATGTCAAACACATTCAAACATAGCTAATTGAATCAAATGAAAGTCAAGCACATTCAAACAAAGCTATCTGAATCAAATGAGAGTCAAATACATTCAAACAAAGCTAATTAAATTAAAGTAAAAGTCTAATACATTCTACAAAGCTAATTGAATTAAATTAAAGTCAAACACATTCAAACAAAGATTTCGAATCAAATGAAAGTCAAATACATTCTACAAAGCTAATTGAATCAAATGAAAGTCAAACACATTCAAACAAATCTATTTAAATTAAATGAAAGTCCAATACATTCTACAAAGCTAATTGAATCAAATGAAAGTCAAACACATTCAAACAAAGCTATTTGAATCAAATGAGAGTCAAATAAATTCAAACAAAGCTAATTAAATCAAATAAAAATAAAATACAATCTACAAAGCTAATTGAATCAAATGAAAGTCAAACACATTCAAACAAATCCTTTTAAATCAAATGAAAGTCAAACACATTGAAAAAAAGCTTTTTAATTTAAATGAAAGTCAAACACAGTCAAACAAAGTTATTTGACTCAAATGAAAGTCAAGTACATTTTACAAAGCTAATTGAATCAAATGAAAGTCAAACACATTCAAACAAAGCTAATTGAATCAAATGAAAGTCAAACACATTCAAACAAAGATATTTGAACAATTGAAAGTCAAATACATTCTACAAAGCTGATGGAATCAAATGAAAGTCAAACACATTTAAACAAAGCTATTTGAATAAAATGAAAGTCAAATACATTCTACAAAGAAAATTGAAACAAATGAAAGTCAAACACAGTCAAACAAAGTTATTTGAGTCAAATGAAAGTCAAATACATTCTACAATGCTAATTGAATCAAATGAAAGTCAAACACATTCACACAGAGCTATTTGAATAAAATGAAAGTTAAATACGTTCTACAAAGCTAATTGTATCAAATGAAAGTCAAACGCAATCAAATAAAGCTATTTGAGTCAAATGAAAGTCAAACACATTCATACAAAGTTTTTTAAATTAAATGAATATGAAATGTATTCTACAATGCTAATTGAATCAAATGAAAGTTAAACGCATTCAAACAAAGCTATTTGAGTCAAATGAGAGTCAAATACATTCTACAAAGCTAATTGAATCAAATGAAAGTCAAACACATTCAAACAAAGCCTTTTAAATCAAATGAAAGTCAAACACATTCAAAAAAAGCTTTTTAATTTAAATGAAAGTCAAATACATTCTACAAAGCTAATTGAATCAAATGAAAGTCAAACACATTCAAACAAAGCTATTTGAATCAAATGAAAGTCAAATAAATTCAAACAAAGCTAATTAAATCAAATGAAAGTCAAACACATTTAAACAAAGCTATTTGAATAAAATGAAAGTCAAACACATTCAAACAAAGCTATTTGAATCAAATGAGAGTCAAATACATTCAAACAAAGCTAATTAAATCAAATAAAAGTCTAATACATTCTACAAAGCTAATTGAATTAAATTAAAGTCAAACACATTCAAACAAAGCTAATTGAATCAAATGAAAGTCAAACACATTCAAACAAAGATTTCGAATCAAATGAAAGTCAAACACATTCAAACAAAGCTAATTGAATCAAATGAAAGTCAAATACATTCAACAAAGCTAATTGAATCAAATGAAAGTCAAACACATTCAAACAAAGCTAATTGAATCAAATGAAAGTCCAATACATTCTACAAAGCTAATTGAATCAAATGAAAGTCAAACACATTCAAACAAAGCTATTTGAATAAAATGAAAGTCAAACACATTCAAACAAAGCTATTTGAATCAAATGAGAGTCAAATACATCCAAACAAAGTTAATTAAATCAAATAAAAGTCTAATACATTCTACAAAGCTAATTGAATTAAATTAAAGTCAAACACAATCAAACAAAGCTAATTAAATCAAATGAAAGTCAAACACATTCAAACAAAGATTTCGAATCAAATGAAAGTCAAATACATTCTACAAAGCTAATTGAATCAAATGAAAGTCAAACACATTCAAATAAAGCTATTAAATCAAATGAAAGTCAAATACATTCTACAAAGCTAATTAAATCAAATAAAAGTCAAACACATTCAAACAAAGCTATTTGAATCAAATGAGAGTCAAATAAATTCAAACAAAGCTAATTAAATCAAATAAAAGTAAAATACATTCTACAAAGCTAATTGAATCAAATGAAAGTCAAACACATTCAAACAAATCTATTTAAATTAAATGAATGTCAAATACATTCTACAAAGCTAATTGAACCAAATGAAAGTCAAACACATTCAAACAAAGCTATTTGAAGAAAATGAAAGTTGTTTCGGGGTTTTCTGATGTCCTGCGGGAGAGTTACAATTCCGAGACTGGAACCGGACGCCTGTACCTGCAAAATAACGGAGACTTCTGGGAGCTCCGCCTCCAACGGTCAAGTTAGTACCTGATTAAGGAGTAATTAATGCGGAAATTAAAGTGATTTGGTGTCTCTAGGTGAGAGTGTTTAATGTAGGTAATCTGCTTTGTTAGCGAGATCAGCCGGTTATTACTGTGTGTAATCAATGTGTTTTTTCCGTAATGTTTCTGTTCTCCCCCTTAATGAGGATTAAGGGAGGTATTTATAACCTTGGAAAACGTGCCCATCCTAGGTTTAGGTAAACCTAGGGCCGATTGGGCTTCCCTCGGAAGTTGGGCCTGGGTGGCCGGTTTCTCCATTAGGCATGGAGTATGCCACATGTCTTGACATAACAGGTCCAAGGTGGACGAATAAGCGCGATCCACGTGGCAAGCCCTGACTGTTCCAACTGGGGGACACTTGGCAGGACCTGATTGGTTCACGTGGCGCATTCCGATTGGTGGGAGCAAAATCCCCTAATCATTTGCCCCTCACAGGTGGCACGTGATTGGCCACGTGTTACCTGTGACAGGTGTCGCACTGTAACAGGCGACGGCCTGCTACAGGTGTCAGTCGGCGAAAGGACGAGAGATTTTCCCGCCAAAATTTTTAATTCTGAAAGTGACCCTTCGCCTTCTCACCTCGCCTATATAAGGGAGAGTTGTCTTGAGTCATTTTCACGCTTTGAGAACTTTTTGAGAACATTCGGACCCCTGAACTTGCTCTTTCATTTTGGACCTTTTCTGCCTACCGCCTGTTCTGACAAACCGACTGCACAGGATTTTCAGAACTTCATCAACCGTCACTCGTTCAGGTAACTCAGTTCTCTTACTCTTAATTTTCTTTTTATTTTCTGAAATGGTACCACGGAAGCACACGACACGACCTAGGTTAGTGATCAGCCGGTCACCGGGGACGGCTGAATCTAGGACTAGGAGTGCCGCCTGCCCTTTTCCGGACCCATCTTTTCCCTTTATACAAAGTCCGACTGTATCTGTGTCTATGCAGAGCAGGATGGCCAGAACGAAAAAGACAGCTAGGATCTCAAATTCAGACGGCTCCTCCCACAGGGTGCCGCTTAGTGAAACATCTGACCAGGCGCCAGATGTGGAAGTGAAACAAGGCGGCCTGGATGCCGGCAATTCTGTGGAGGGAGTCATAGTGACCCCTTCCCATTTAACAGTTAACAAATCTGCTCCTTTTCAAAGAGAGGAAGCGGGCCCCTCCGGGAGAGGGGAGGAGTCGTCCTCTTCGGACTCTTCGGAGGACGATTCCGAGTCAAACTCTTCTGGCCATGCTTCTTTGGGTACAGAAGAGAAAAACAGCCGCCTGCAAGAGGCGAGACTTTCTCACGCAGTTGAGAAGGGGGACAATTGGGCGGAACCATTCGCCTCTTACCGAGAGCTAAATACCCCCTACTACTGCACGGTACCTCGGGGCCGAATCACAGCCATGCAAGAGAAAGTGGAGAGCTTTATTGCAAACTGTTTAGGGTGAAAATACCCTAAGACACGTGGCCCAATAAATGCTTGACACGTGTCAATCTTTCAGCAGTCTGCAAAGGCCCATTTCCTTTGCAGACACGTGTCCCTTATACCCTTATTGAGGTACAGTTCTCCCTTACTATAAATAGTAAGGGTAGACCTCATTTATGGGACACAGACATTAATTGCAACCACAAAAAACCAAACAAAGCCTAAACCTACTGAAACGCTCTCGAACCGAGAAGCTTTTACAGTTCTTATTCCACTTCGAAAAGATACTAACTTAATCTTCGGAGGCGGAACTCCCACCCCCCATCCGGAGTCTCCGTTACTTGTGCAGGTACAGGCGCAAGAAGGAAGTCGGCTAGGTGCAGGTACAGGCGTAAGAAGGAAGTCTGCTAGGAAATTGTAACTCTCCCGAAGGACACAGAAAACCCCCAAACATCTGGCGCCGTCTGTGGGGAGAGTACTTTCTAGATGACATCTGAGCCTATACTACCTGGTAAAAGCAATATGCCTACTGGGGAGGTTGAGGTCCATTCGGACCAAGATACAGCCGATAACTATGACTTGGAAGCCTACACTGCTGCAGATGGCTCTTTGAGGACCAAGAACACCCGTTCCAAAGATAAGAGAGAACGGGAAGGGAACCAGGCGGCTCCTAGCAAGCCAACTAGGGGGCCGCTTGGGTTAACCTCTACCGCTGGAGACTCCCCAGTCTCCAGAGATGAGCTCATGAATATGATGATGAGCTTCAAAGGAGAGATCAAAGGCCTTCTGGACTCCACAGCCGGCCCCCGTAAGGGTCAGGCGGAAGAAAGGCGTCACGGTAAAAAGACGGCCAAAACAGTCAAGGGTAGAGCATCTACCCCACATCCGAAGTCAGACATGCCAGCTAGGCTCTTTGATTTCTCAAAGATGCACACTCCTATAGATGGAGTCAGAAAGCCCGTCCGGCACATTCAGCCGGATGGAACCAAGAAAGTCTATTCTGATGCCCGGACGCTCATCCAAGATAAAAAGACTCAGCGATCCGAGTCGGCATCAACATCGACCTTTCGAGACAGCTTCAATGCCACCTCAGGAAGGCACTCGAGAACAAACAATGACAGCCGGACGAGCGAGGTTTCCGCTCGACCCGGCCCCCATATGATCCAACCGGCAGTGCATGGAACACCGTATACGCCCTTTGGATCCCCCTATGCACAGGCAGGTATTTTCGGGGGGCAGCATCAGTCGCCCGTCCAGCCTATGGATTGGCAGCTCCGGCTGCTCAACCTTGGGGAACAGCCAACGGCGTTCTCCAGAGAAATTACCGAGATGACCCAGCCGTCTAAAATCAAAAACGTGTTGGTAGGTGCCTACGACGGTACCACCAACCCGGAAGATCACCTTATGGCATACACCAACCTGATGTATTTGCAGGGTTTGGATGATGCCGCATGGTGCCGGTGCTTCCCGGCAACGTTGAAAGGGATTGCTCAACGTTGGTTTGGTAACCTCCCAGCCGGATGCATCAATAATTTCAGGACCTTGGCCTACTGGTTTACGTCCAACTTTTCTATGAACATCCCTGCCAAGAAAACAAGCCTTGATCTAGGGGCAATACAACAGGGAGACAAAGAGGGGCTCCGGTCATATGTCAGGCGGTTTAACCTGATGAGGATCCAAATCAATGGATTGTCTGATGACGTTGCCTATACTGATTTCTTCAAAGGCTTAAAAGATGGATCAACTTTTAAGTTTGACTTGGTTAGGAAGAGGGTCTCCACTCTTCACGAGGCACTCATGAAGGCGGAGGCCTACATTCAGGCAGTGGAATTGTGTGCTGTTAAACTTCCAACGGATTACAAAAGATCCGATAAAAAAGAGAATCGGCCTACCCAGTCGGCCAAAAAGGAAGACAAGAGAAAGGGGGTATGGGCGGCAGACTCATCCGGACAACCTTTCCAGAAAAGGAAGAGGTCGGATCCGTATGTGCCAAAGTACGAGTTCAACAAGGACTGTGCCTCCATTCTCAACGAAGTAAAGGACCGGTTGAATCTTGAAAAACCGTCTCCTATGAAGAGTCCTCTAAGCGCCCGGGATAAGAGCAAATATTGTCTTTTTCACGAGGAAATTGGCCACGACACTGAGGGTTGTTTTAGCCTCAGGCGGCTCTTCGACCGGCTCGCTGATGAGGGGGCTCTCAAATCTTATCTTTCCAAGTCAAGGGGTACACCTAAACAAGCAAGAGGACCACCCCCAAAGAAGCCGGCTACTCAATCGGATACGGATGAGGAAACCATTCTGACCATAGCCGGTGGCTTTGCGGGAGGTGGGCCTACCATCCGGGGTACAAAAGATAACATTCGGAAACTGGTCAACTCGGTGGATGAGGGCCAGTCGTCTGAATATTCATTTCCGGAAGTTAACATCTCCGAGAGAGATAGAGGCGAGGTCAGGCGGCCTCATGATGACCCCATAGTCATCGAGTGCAAAATCGCCAATCAAAGAGTTGGCCGGATCTTGATTGATACCGGGAGCTCATCCGACCTCATCAGCTACCGGTGCTTGGAGAAACTCAAGTATAAGCCCAGTAGCATGCTTCCGGCCTCATACCCTCTTGTAGGTTTTGGGGGAGGAGTAGTACATCCGGTGGGCATGATTGATCTACCCATCCGGTTCGGAGAGAAGGGTAAGGGCCGGCATATGGTTGTCAAGTTTCTTGTAGTAGAAGAGCTGACTGCCTACAATCTGATTATTGGCCGTCCAACCCTTAACCTCTCAAAGGCAGTCATCATCCCATCTCTAATGTTGATAAAGTTTGAAAGGGATGATGGCACAGTCGGTTCTTCCCATTGAATTATATGAGCCAACACTTCGAATCATGTTGTATGATGAAGAGGCAAATTGGGAAGCCATGCGCCTGTCTCTGGATACTCTTCCAGAAAGAAGGGGCAACGCCGCCTTGCGTCATGAAATCTACCGCCTTCGAATGACGAGGGCCTACAACAAAAAGGTGCTTAAACGCCCCCTCAAAGTTGGAGATTTTGTATTACGAAAGCTTGAAGCAACTGGTAGGGCATACGAACAAGGGAAACTGACCCCAAACTGGGAGGGACCCTACCGGATTTTTGAAGAAGTTAGAAACGGCACATACCGTCTGGAAACCCCAGACGGAATGCGGCTGCCTCGTACCTGGAATGTAGATAACTTGAAAAAGTACTACTTCTAAGGATTGAAATGTGAAAGCATGTAATTTCCATTCATACAATTGTATTTGCACCTGTCTAGTGCAAGAACACAGACGGAAGAACACTTGTTAAAACCACTGCTCCAAAAAGAGCAGTCATCCGGTGACACCCATCCGGGTGAATCACTGAAGAGAACAGCTCCCTTCTGGGTGGAACATTGTTCTAGCGATCCCACAACTCAAACGGCGTTTGTCTAAAACGATTTGCAGCCGTTAGAAATGATCCTTTGCATCTGGGATTCATCCGGCAAGGACCCAAAAGAGGTCCATCCGGAAAAATGAAATTCCTAATGGGCCACTGTAATCACCTAAACGGTTTTACATCCCATCCTATATATAATTGTACCAGACGGGGCAAGGTTAGGTCAGTCACTGACCCCCCATCCGGCTTCCATGAAATGACTGCCTGTCTACTGCTGGGGTAAACAGGTAGCCATTTCAGGGGCATATTGTGGTATCTCTTCTTCATCCGTCTGAAATACTTATAAAAATGCGTATATAAAAAAAAATGCATATAAAAAAAAAATTGTAAATAATAGATAGAAAACCCGACTGTGTCGGTTAATAGATTAATTAAAATGTTAGCCGGACCCCTGTCCGGGAAAGATACATCGAAAATACACGGCACGCAGGCCGGTAAAAAAAAGAAGAAAATATCAATCTTGCTGTTGCTCTTGTTGCTGAGGCTGCTCCAACCCTTGAGCTTGCCCAACCTGGGTCTCAGCCGTCTGCTCCTGCAGCTGCTCCGGCTGGTTTCCCATTGGCACCCCATCTGGCTCTGACCCTAACTCCTTCTCAGCCCACTCGTCGAAAGGAGGAGGGGCAGGAGTGCCGAGTACTCGAGCTTCATAAACTTCAGAAGCATACAAGTAACGGAGGTGGAAATAGTCAAAGTCAGAGTCCGGATGGATGAGGCCCCAAGCCAGCTTCATGCGCTCCTCGCAGTCGGCTTCATTCTCTGTAATCAGGCGGCTGAGTTCCTCGTTCAGCTCCTTTTTGTGGGCCGCCTGAATATTAGTGAGTTGGACAGTCAGCTCGCTGTTCTTCTGGCGGAGGTTGGCATTTTCCTTGTCAGCTCCTTCCAGAGCTCTGAGATCAGCCTGGAGGTCCTTGACCTTAAGCTCAAGTTCATCAACTTTCTTTTTGGCCTCATCCCCAGCCAGCACAGCCTCTTTCAGTAATTCCTCCTGTTGCAACTCTCTCTCTTTAGTTGCCAAATCATATTTAATAGTGTGAAATTGACTAACGTCAATTAGGTCAAGGGCACGCTTCTGAGCGTCTCTTACCTCCTCTTGCTTTTTACGCAAGGGGACTCGGAGCCCGTCCACTCTCAGCATCACCTATGGTACCAACCGGAAAAGGAGTTAGAACTAATGATGATAATTACTACTCATCCGGCAAAAGCAGAGCTTGAGACAAGCATAGGGCATTCGGGTTATTTACCTCAGCAAGAAGAGAGTTGATGCGATCCAGGTTAACCTGGTGTACAGCCGGCACCGCCTCCTTTTCAGAACGGGTCAGAGTCTTGACCATTCTCTTGGCGTATTGGTTGTAGTCGGGCCGGCTGGTAGAGTCATCTGCAAAGGAAGGGTTATCTGTCAGATACTGGGCATAGGCGCCGCCTATATTCATGCGGCTGCCAGAGGAGCCCCCAGACTGGCTTGCTTGAGTTTTGACTCTCATATGCCCAAGCGGCCAGGGGGGGTCAAAGGCAGAGGTTTTACCTTGTACAGGCTGTGGGGTGCCATCCCCCCAGCCGCATCTGAGCCAGATCCCATCCGAGTCTGGCCCGCCGAAGCACTCGGCGTTAGCTGCAGGCTCTTCCCTGCAGTGGTTGGCCTGGCAGGGTCAGACGTCCTCTTTGCAGGACTAGCTACCAAAGGTGGACCCGGCAGCCTTGGAGCTTTTGAAGCCGGCTGAGGTATCACACCAGCCGGTCTTTTGTGCATGCTTGCTAGTGATTTTGGCATGCCTTGGGTTCCACCCTGAAAATAGTCAAAACAAAGCAATCAGTTAGAAACAAAGGCAGATCATATGTCATCCGGTAAGAAATGGAAGAGGTTTTACTCCATTCTTGGCGGCCAGTGCCGCCTTCTTCTCTTCGATTTGCTTCTTTCTCAGCTCAATAGGTGAGAAGGCAGGTGTCTTTTCAGGAGGCACCATTCTTTTAGCTGTACCTGCAAAAAAGGGAAATTCGAGTTAGAGCGTGTATGCATAATCAGGTGTCAGAATACCGGATGGGTTAATGAACCTACTCTTTTTAAACATTGAACTTAGATTGCAAAGGGACAAGAATGACTCGTCCCTTAACCATTCCGGGAGGGGTACCCAGAACTTTGGGACGATGATTTCACTTCCGTCCTCCATCTGATGGGTCGTTTTGAGGAAGAGACCCGTCTCCATTATTTGGTCCCAGGCCTCAGACGGCACTTTCGGGAGCGCGCATTTTTTGCCCAGTAATGCCGGGTGCTTATTATACCGCCGCAGCCGGTGATTTAGGGAAGTGGAAGGCGAAGAGACGACATAAAATTTGCTCTTCCAGTTGGTCCACTTTGATGGCTTCTCCAAAGTCATCATGTATTCTTGGTTGGTGGTAAGGGTGTACCAGGCGTTCCACCCACCCGGAGCCCGGCTGAGGTAATGCATGTGTGCAAAAGCCTCCCAACTGGGGTTTACCTCCTGCAGCTCACACGCGGCAATGTACCCCAAAATATTGATCCAAGAGTTAGGAGTCAATTGCCATACGCCCAAGTCATACCCCAGCAATATGTCCTTGATGCAGGGGTGAAGGGGGAACCGGAGGCCTGCTTTGAATGCCGCCTCATAACAGCCGAAAAAATCATCGGCATGGTCCAAGTCATCCTCCCATACGACGGTTGCATTAACAGGCGGGACTCTTATTTCCCAGTCCTTCCCAACTGGTTTCCTTTTAAAAAGAAAGGCAGGAAGGGTTGCAGTAAGGGTGACCACGTCTCTTGCTGACATGGTCATGTCAGTCGGATCCCCCTTAGCCGGCCATTTGTAGGCCTCCTCAACAATAGGCTCAGCCTCCTGTGCTGGGGCTTCAGATTCGGACCCAGACCCTTCTCCAGCAGATTCATCGCCGGATCCTTCGGCATTAGAATCAGAGTCTTCTAATATGCTATCACCCGGTGTGCTCGGACCACTCGGGGAATCTTGACGAGTCCCCAAGGTTTCTTCCAAAGGAATTTCACCAGACGGTCCTGCCGTCTGGTCCTCGTTTCTGGGATCAGCCGGATCTTCGGCTGCGTCGTCGGATTTGTAATCCGGGTCAACTGTCGTCCATCTTATCCGAGCCATTCTGTCCTGCACATGAACAGAGACGGTCGGATTCGAGGTAGGTGAAGGTTCGCCCAAATACCCCCAGACGGCAGTCCCAGTTCTAGACTCAGCCGTGCCTGGTGACCGCCTGACAGCAGTCGTAAACTGTGCCGAGTGTATACTTGAAGGGTCCATATCCTATCTATGCAACCGGAAAATTAACAAAAAGAATTGAAAAAGGGTGCAGACGGTACCTTTGGAGGTTGGAATTTGCTGAGATGGTGGCTTGAAACCTACACAGGCGGAAATTTCCGAATGTGTTTGAAGCTGAAAAAAGAAAAATAGATCAGACATGTTTAATTGGAAGCTCATTTAAAAGCCCCCCAAGCGGCGGAGTCCCGGATGAGGGATAGCAGAGATGGGCTGGAAGTTGCTCAAACAACCCCCATACGGTTAAAAGCCGGATGGGGGCAATTTAAACAACGTTTGAGAAAAAGCCAAGGCTGCTCAAACGACCCCCATACGGTTAAAAGCCGGATGGGGGCAATTTGAAACAGTTTGAGCCAAGGTTGCTCAAACGACCCCCATACGGTTAAAAGCCGGATGGGGGCTATTTGTATGTTTGAGAAAAAGCTTAAGGCTGCTCAAACAACCCCCATACGGTTAGACGCCGGATGGGGGCAATTTAAACAACGTTTGAGAAAAAGCCAAGGCTGCTCAAACGACCCCATACGGTTAAAAGCCGGATGGGGGCAATTTGAAACAGTTTGAGCCAAGGTTGCTCAAACGACCCCCATACGGTTAAAAGCCGGATGGGGGCTATTTGTATGTTTGAGAAAAAGCTTAAGGCTGCTCAAACAACCCCCATACGGTTAGACGCCGGATGGGGGCAATTTAAACAACGTTTGAGAAAAAGCCAAGGCTGCTCAAACGACCCCCATACGGTTAAAAGCCGGATGGGGGCTATTTGTATGTTTGAGAAAAAGCTTAAGGCTGCTCAAACAACCCCCATACGGTTAGACGCCGGATGGGGGCAATTAAAACAACGTTTGGGGAAAAGTCGAGGCTGCTCAAACGACCCCCATACGGTTAAAAGCCGGATGGGTGCAATTTGAAACAAAGTTTGAGCCAAGGAATCTCAAACAACCCCCATACGGTTAAATGCCGGATGGGGGCAATTTGAAAGATGTTTGAGAAAAAGCAAAGGCTGCTCAAACTACCCCCATACGGTTAAATGCCGGATGGGGCAATTTGAATGATGTTTGAGAAAAAGCCAAGGCTGCTCAAACTACCCCCATACGGTTAAATGCCGGATGGGGGCAATTTGAAAGATGTTTGAAAGCAAAGGTTGATCAAACCACCCCCATACGGCTAAAGGCCGGATGAGGTTACTTATGACTAGTCTGCATTAAAACAAAGTTGGCTCAAAGGGGTCCCATGCGGCACAATGCCGGATGGTAGTGTATTAAACATTCCAGACGGCAAAACGCCGGATGAGGGAGATTTTTTGGACTTGTCCCAAGCCAGCCCCATGCGGCAAAATGACGGATGAGGGCATTTTACATAATATACCCAGGCGGCAAAATGCCGAGTGAGGTCCTTAATCTAGGGGTAGAGGGAGAAAGCAGACGGTACCTTACTAAATCCGCACTCAGCCGGAAGGCAGACGTCAAGTTCTTGCGAAAACCGGATGCTCGAAAGTCTTGAAAGAAGCAGCCGGTATCAGAGCTTCTCATGAAATTTTTGAAAATAAAAAGTGCGGAGGAAAGAGGTAGCCACCCTACTTATAGAAAGAGGCAGAAGGCGAACAGTCACCTGCACGAAAATTTGAAATTCAAGAGGGGGGAGGCAGACGAACCGTCACTTACCCCGTGCACCCTACGTCTGTCACAGATGACACGTGAGTTTGCCACATCTCATCTGTGAGGGGCAGATGTTTAGGGTGAAAATACCCTAAGACACGTGGCCCAATAAATGCTTGACACGTGTCAATCTTTCAGCAGTCTGCAAAGGCCCATTTCCTTTGCAGACACGTGTCCCTTATACCCTTATTGAGGTACAGTTCTCCCTTACTATAAATAGTAAGGGTAGACCTCATTTATGGGACACAGACATTAATTGCAACCACAAAAAACCAAACAAAGCCTAAACCTACTGAAACGCTCTCGAACCGAGAAGCTTTTACAGTTCTTATTCCACTTCGAAAAGATACTAACTTAATCTTCGGAGGCGGAACTCCCACCCCCATCCGGAGTCTCCGTTACTTGTGCAGGTACAGGCGCAAGAAGGAAGTCGGCTAGGTGCAGGTACAGGCGTAAGAAGGAAGTCTGCTAGGAAATTGTAACTCTCCCGAAGGACACAGAAAACCCCCAAACACAAACCACACCATGGGCCCCGATTTTCTAGTGTTTGTGCCGGATCCAGAAGACACAGTCGTCTGGCTGGCTGGTTCCAGTTATGATAGCGCCTGCTTTGGTTGCTACGAGGCGGCCATCAAGGCAGGGCTTCGCTTCCCATTACATCCGGCTGTTCAGCGGATTTTGGATGGGTATGAGTTGGGGTTATGGCAGTTAGCCCCAAACTCCTGGGTCAACGTACTCGGCTATGTGGCCGGGTGCGAACTGCACGGGGTGGAGCCGAGCTTTGAGGCTTTCGCCCATATGAACTATCTCAGCCGGACCCCTAAGACAGGCGGTACCGGCTGGTATCAATTGACAAGCCACAGGGGCTACCTCATGACAAGACATTGAGCTGGAAGGACTGGCGGAGCACCTTCCTCATCATTGAGAGTTCAGACATTGAGCTGAACAAGCGCTTCAATAGGTGGAACAGGAATCCGCCCCTTCTTGCAGGCGGCCGTAGCATGTCGCCTGTTCCACCCAAGGCTAAGAAAGAGATCCTTGATAAAGGACTCTTTAAAGTAGAGTCGAGGGTCGACTCTACTTCAGGGGTACGAGAGCAAGTACCCCTGCACTGCGTCCCGAGCTTCAAGTGGCTCTATGACGAGTACTTTTTGGCCAACTGCGGCCTCAGCAGTCGGTGCTCAAGAGGTAGTCGGCCTGTCGAATACTCTGTTGTTCCATACATTTGTTGTTTATCTTTTATTAACTTTGCTGTTTGTTTTTGCAGCTGACGCCATGAGCAAAATCACCGCCTCCAAGACTGCGGCGGCCATGTTGCGGGCCTCTATTATGCAACAAGCTTCAACCGACTCCCCCAAAAAGGGGGCACCCTTAGTGAGCTCCGAACCTTTCACCCTCTTTTTGGAGTGTTTATGCATATACTGACTTTTTTCTTCTGTTTTAGACGGGTGCTCCAAGAGCTTCATCTTCCCAACAGCCGGACCCCAAGGCCCGGAAGACGACTGTTGGGAGCTCTCCTGGTTCTGCCAGGAAACAGGTGGCGGCTGAGAAACAGCCGGCCACTTCTTCTAAAACTCCAACTGGGCCGCCTAGAGGTATGAAGTTGTCCTTGTAAATTTTAGACTTGCTCCCTTTTTTACTAAGTCTAATCCGTTTGTTTATGCTTGATGCAGCCGGCTCCCAGGAGCCTGACTTGGTAGAGATGGCCAAGTCTATGATCAGGGCAGTTCCTCCAGCTGAAAGGGAGGCGGTCAGGGGTGTCGGCACCCTTGACCTTGACGGGATTGCAGGGGTCCTTGCTGAGGTATACTTAGCAAATTTTTGAGTATTTGAATTTCTGGACGCCTGTTTTATTTTTTGTTTGGAAACTGACGCCTGTTTCTTTGTACTTAGGCCCTGCTCCGAGTGAACGACCTTCGCAAGCCGCTTGATCGGAAGAAAAAAGAGGTAAAGGCTACAAAAGCTATGGCCGCCTCTGACTGTGATAAGGCAATGTTTGAAATTGCCCAAAATGAAGTTCTGACCATTGATATTCTTTATTATCAGGCGCAGGCTACCACCGCTGTTCGGGCTCAGTTAGAGGCGGCCCAAAAGAAGAATCACGAGCTGGAGGCGACCATCACAAATCTCAAGGCCGAGCTGAAACCTCTTCGCCTGAAAATGTACTCTTACGAAGCCATGGAGAAATCCTTGGCCAGCGTAAAGGAACGCCTAGTGACCCAGGAGAAGAGTCTTACCCAAGAGCTCTCGGAAAAGGCCGAGCAAGAGAAGAAAGAGCTGGTCCGGGAGATGATGGAAGACTCCGCTCAAATCCAGCGCATGACCTGGGGCCGCCTCTTCCCCAGTGCCGACTTTGCCTCTTGGGAAAGAACGTACCGCCAGTGTTCGGATACATATAATCAAGAGATCCTGGCGGCTGCTGAAGAAGAGGCGTTGGAGGAAGCGTTGGAGGAGGAGGAGCCGGTAGTGGCGCTTGTGCCGCTTGGGGGTAAGGCATCAAAAAAGGATGCAGCTGAAGCCGAGTCCAGCAAGAAGAGTGCTGACCAGGCGGCAGCTGCTAATACTAAACTGCCCCCTTCTTAAGCTTTATGTATTCTTTCCACGGCCTGCGTGCCGTTTGCTTTGTATTTACCCGGCCAGGGGGCCGGGGCTTTGAATATTTTGCTGGTCTTTAATGACCGGCTTATTTTTAATGAATTTTTGTTTTGCCTCAAATTTGTCTAAGTATTGAATATTCCAATATCCAATTGTTCACTAGACCGACTGTTTTACATGGCCGATAGTTGCAGACAGGTACGGAAAGTTAGTCACGCCGCCTATGCCCCTGGACGACTGGTTGTCTGTTTCCAGGATAGACGATCAGTCGGCCATTTATCCAATCGGTATTCGAACTATTTTAAAGACTGGATCCTTTTTAGGCAGGCGGTCCTGTCTTTTGTAAATTTAACCAAGTAGGAAAGTGGTTTGACCAAGTAAACATGAGTGTTACCTAGTCGCCAAGGAACTGAGTAGTTGAGATAACAAGCGGCGGGTACCGGTTGTTTCCCTATATTCAATATTTGTTGGCTTTTAACTCGTAATTTGTTAACTTAGCAGGAGTAGTGGTTGAGAGCCCCTGTTTGATAAAAACAAGCGGACGACTCATACCTTTTAGGCTCCATACTAAGTTTGAGGGAGTGACTATAAGTTAACATAGGAGTTACTTAGTCTCCGTCACACTAGATTGAGTAGTAGAGGTTCCAGGCGGCGGAGGCCGGCTGATCCCCTTGATTCGCCAATGTTTGTTGGCTATTAACTCAATAGGTTACCTAGTAGGAATAGGGGTTTGAGTGCCCCTGTTTGCCAAAAAAACAGGCGGTCTACTCAAACCTTTTAGGTTCCATACCAAATTTGAGGGAGTGACTATGAGTTAACATTGGAGTTACTCAATCGCCGTCACTCTTGCTTGAGAAGTAGAGGTACCAGGCGGCGGAGGACGGCTAGACCCCTTAATTCGCCAATATTTGTTGGCTATTAACTCAAGAGGTACCCCCTGCATTTATCCCAAGTAATACAGGCGGTCATCTGACTCAGATGTCAACTGCTACCACTGGTTTTGTTAGTGATAGAGGTATCCTTGTCTCAAAAACGGCTACGTGGTTGCCCTTGGGGACAGTCGTATATGTGCCGTGTACTTAGTTTATAGAACAATGTTCCACCCAAAAGGGAGCTGCTCTCTGCGACGAATTTCATCCGGAGGGATGCCGCCGGACGCCTGCTATGATGTTGGGACAGGTCGTAGTAGTTTTGTAAATTTGATCAGTTGGCTTGGCGCCTTATCTGATCATTCGGCCTGTGGCCTTGGTAAGTTCTTGGTGAACGTAGGTGCTAAGTAAAAGGAGGGTAGGCGCCTGTTAGGCACAGGGTCGACCAGGCCCCAATCTTTTTAGCTAAGTATTAGGGGGGTGGCTATGTGTTTGGAACCAATCGGCCATCTTCATATGGAGAGTAGCCGACTATATGTCTAGACGACATGCCCCTAAATAGAGTAAAATACTCAATGGAGAGTGGCCGACTATAAAGGTATAGACGGCATGCCCCTCTGAAGTAAAAATACTCAATGGAGAGTAGCCGACTGTAAAAGTACAGACGACATGCCCCTCTAAAAATAGAGTAAAACTCAATGGAGAGTAGCCGACTGTAAAGGTACAGACGGCATGCCCCTCTTTAAGTAAGTAAAAATTAAACATGGAGAGTAGCCGACTATTTGTTAGTAGGCGTGCCCCTCTTAGTACAAAATTGAATAGTAAGTGCAAACTTTTATTAAGTAGCTCTTGACTATTTACATCATTCAAAAGAAATATTTCTTAAGATTATCTACATTCCAAGTTCGAGGCAACGGTTGTCCGTCTGGTGTTTCCAGACGGTAGGTACCATCCCTGACTTCCTCATAGATTCGGTAGGGTCCTTCCCAGTTGGGAGTTAGTTTGCCAGACTCATTAGCCCTACCAACTGCTTCCATTTTTCTAAGTACAAAGTTCCCTACTTTGAGTGGACGCCTGTGTACTTTTTTGTTGTATGATCTAGTCATTCTCAGGCGATAGATCTCATGGCGCAAGACAACATTGCCCCTCTTTTCAGGAAGTGAGTCTAATGTCAGGCGCATGGCTTCCCAGTTTGCCTCTTCGTCATATAGCATTACTCGAAGAATCGGCTCGTAGTGTTCTATTGGAAGAACAGCTTCCGCACCGTAAGTTAGGAGGAATGGAGTTTCTCCAGTCGCCCCTTTTTCAGTCGTCCTAATGGCCCAGAGAACATGTGGTAGTTCATCCGCCCATAGGCCGCCTGCTCGTTCAATCTTTTTCTTGAGACCGTCAGAGATGATTTTATTAAAGGCTTCTACCTGGCCGTTTGCTTGTGGACGGCCGACAGATGCAAAGTAGTTTGCAATTCCTTGGTAACCCAACCAGCTTTTGAGAACAGGCGTCTCAAATTGGGGACCATTATCAAAAACCATAGACATGGGAACCCCGAACCGAGTGATGACATTTTTCCAAATGAATGAAATTACATCTTTCGTCTTGATTCCCTTTACAGCCTCCGCCTCTACCCATTTAGTGAAGTAGTCGACGGCAACAAGTATGTACCTCCTTCCGCCTGTAGCAGGCGTATATGGACCCAGAATGTCCATGCCCCACTTAGCAAACGGTAGTGGGCTGTGAATGGTAGTGAGGTCAGTAGCCGGACGGTGAACTAGTTTGCCAAACCTTTGGCACTTGTCACATTTTTTCACCATCTCCATTGCATCTGCTTCCAAAGTAGGCCAAAAGTAGCCCTGCCGCCTTGCCCTTTGAGCAAGCGTCCTACCGCCTATATGAGAAGCACAGTAACCAGAGTGAAGATCGTCTAGTATCTCTCGTCCCTTTTCTGGAGTAACACACTTTAAGAAGGGTTGAAGGTACCCCTTTTTGTGAAGTTCTCCCTTTATCATTTCAAAACAGGTGGCTCGTTTTTTCAGTGCTGCCGCCTGTTGAGGATCATCCGGCAGTGTACCGTTTGTCAGATAT
The DNA here is from genome assembly GCF_001683475.1 of Chenopodium quinoa. Taxonomy (NCBI): domain Eukaryota; kingdom Viridiplantae; phylum Streptophyta; class Magnoliopsida; order Caryophyllales; family Amaranthaceae; genus Chenopodium; species Chenopodium quinoa. Next base: position 26,775 of record NW_018745345.1, read on the forward strand.
GCCCTGATTGAATCCATCCAGGTTGAGCTTCTGTCTAGGATTCCAATAGGGTTTTCCTCGATGCTTCTCTTCTCCATTACTTCCCAAAAAACAGTTCGAGGAGTATCAGAGGAGGCGGATGATGCTAATTTTGACACTACATTCGCCTGGTTGTTTTCTGATCTCGGCACTTGGATCAGATGGAAATCCTCAAGGGAGCCGACTGCTTGTCGAACCGCCTGTAAATACTTGATCATGGCCGGATGGGTTGCTTCGTATTCGCCATTGTACTGACTCACTATCAATTGTGAACCGGAACAGGCGTCTATTTTTCTTGCCCCTGCCGCCTTGCACATGCGGATCCCGGCTAGTAAAGCTTCATATTCTGCCTCATTGTTTGAAGCCTGAAAACTGAAGCGTAGAGCATACTCGTACCTGTCGCCCTCTGGCGACTGACATATAACGCCTGCTCCACAACCATTTGAAGTAGAGCTTCCGTCCACATATACCTTCCATACTTGGTCTGGAACTTGAGAGTCAGGAGGACGAGTCATCTCTACAATAAAATCAGCAAAGGCTTGCCCCTTTACTGCTTTTCTAGACTCGAATGTAACTTCGAGGCTCTGTATTTCTATGGCCCATTTGATCATTCGGCCTGACGACTCCATGATTGTAAGTGGCCACTTGATAGGTTGGTCTGTATACACGACGACTACATGTGCCAAAAAGTAGGGCTTCAATTTTTTAACAGCCATGAAGAGTGCAAGACCAAATTTCTCCACTAGGGGATACCTCAACTCGGCATTTTTCAGTACGTGACTGACAAAGTAGACCAGGAGCTGACAGCCGTCTCTTTCAGCAAGGAGAACAGCGCTTAACGCATGATCAGAGACGGCCAGGTACATGTAGAGTACCTCTTTGGGCAAAGGGCTGACCAGCCTCGGCAAGGAATGCAAGTGAACTTTTAATTTCTGGAAGGCGGCCTCAGCATCCGACCCCCATTTAAACCTTGCCTTTTTCTTAATTGCCTGGAAAAAGTATAGGCATTTGTCGCCTGATCGGCTTAGAAATCTTCCCAAGGCCGCCAGACAACCTGTTAACTTCTGAACCTCTCAGATGGTACGAGGCGACTGCATGTCAATGACCGCCTGCACCTTCTCAGGGTTCGCCTCTATTCCTCTCTGATTGATAAGGAATCCGAGAAATTTCCCAGACTCAACTCCAAATACACATTTCTTGGGATTGAGCATGACATGGTGCCGCCTGAGTGTGGCGAAAGTTTCTCGGAGGTCCGACAGATGATCTTTCTGAAGTTTAGTCTTGACAATCATATCATCAATGTATGCCTCGACGTTTCTCCCAATCTGATCAAAGAACACAGTGTTTATCATTCGTTGGAAGGTAGCCGGGGCATTCTTAAGACCAAACGGCATGACCGTGTAACAGTATAACCCCTGATCAGTGACGAAGGCCGTCTTCTCCTGATCTTTCTTCCATAAAGGAATTTGATGGAAACCAGAATAGGCGTCCATAAATGAAGGCATGGCCGGCTGTTGAGTCGACCAGGTTATCAATTTTAGGCAGAGGGTAACTGTCTTTGGGGCACGCCTTGTTTAAGTCTGTGTAGTCTACACACATTCGCCAGGTGCCATTCGGCTTTTTAACAAGCACCACATTTGCAACCCAGTCTGGGAAGTAACATTGCCGAATGAACCCTGCATCAAGTAATTTTTTAACTTCAGCGGCTGCCGCCTGATTTCTTTCTTTGCCATGGTTCCGCTTCTTTTGCCGTACCGGCTTCTTTTTCGGATCCACGGCAAGTTTATGTACCGCCAGATCAGGACTAATGCCTGGCATTTCATGGACTTCGAATGCAAAGATGTCCTTGTATTCTTTCAATAGTTTGTGAAAGTCGTCACCAAGGTTTCTCAGAGCAGTCGTCCCAACTTTGACTGTTCGGTCAGGACGTGAGTCGTCTAAGATCAGGTCCGCATGCTCACCAGCCGGCTGAGGGCGGAACTCATCCGGCCGCTCCTCTGCCAATGATTGCTATTTTCTTTCTTTTCTTGCGGCCCCTGTCTGGGATGCCTTTCTCTTTTTGCCGCCTGCTTCTTGAACAGGCGCACTCTCCTTGACATTGTCAAGGTCTGTTTTTTCACCGCTTGACCCAGTATCCATAACAGTGGGCTTGACATCCGAGAGATAGCACTCTCGGGCCATCCTCTGATCTCCCCTTAGGGAGCCGACTGTTCCATTATCCCTCTCAAACTTGAGCAACATAAGAGATGGGATTATAACAGCCTTGGAATTATTCAGGGTAGGTCGACCCAGAATCATGTTGTAGGCCGAGAGTTCCTCTACTACCAGGAACCGGACTACCATGTGTCGTCCTTCCCCTTTTTCGCCCAGGCGGATGGGTAAATCTACTCGTCCCAGTGGGTGGACGACTCCTCCTCCAAACCCTACTAAAGGGTGGGAGGCCGGATGTATGCAATCAGTCTGATATTTTAGTTTCGACAGACATTTGCTACTGATGAGATCTGAGGAGCTTCTGGTATCTATGAGGATTCGGCCAACTCTCTGGTTGGCCACTTTACATTCAATAACGAGAGGGTCGTCATGCGGCCCCCTTACCCCTCCTAGATCTTCTTCAGTGATGACAATCTCAGGAAATGAATATTTGGACGGCCGTTCTTGGTGAACGGAATTTACATCTAACCGCCTGATATTGTCTTTGTTGCCCCTAATAGTGGGGCCGCCTCCTGAGAAGCCGCCTGCAATGGTGTAGACGACTGCATCATCTGTATCAGAGCTGTCGGCCTGCTGATTCTTTTTGGCCGACTGCTTTTTTGAGGAAGTGTTCCCCGTAGATTTCTTGACATAAGTGTCAAGATCACCTTGCTCAGCCAGGCGGTCTAGGTACCGCATAAGACTGATGCAGTCATTGGTGTGATGACCAACATCATCATGATAAGCACAGAATTTATCTTGGTTCCGGTTGTTTTGCAGAACCCTTCATGGGGACCGGCTTCTCAATTGAGATCCGTCCCTTGATTTCTTTTAGGATAAACTGGTTATCCTTGTTAAACGCATACTTTGGGGAGTATGGTTTGAATTCTTTTTTCTTTTTCTGGGCCGGCTGTTTAGAGGAATCAGCCGCCCATACCTCTTTTCTTTTCTCATCTTTGTTTGACGACTGTTTCTGTCGTCCTTCTCTTTTGTCGAACCTTTTCCCATCCGACTGTTTTATCGTACAAAGATCAGTCGCTTGTATATAGGCTTCTGCTTCAATCAAGGCCTCTTGAAGAGTCGCCACCCTTTTTCGAACCAAATCAAATTTGAAGGTAGACCCGTCTTTGAGACCTCTGAAAAAGTCAGTATAAGCTACCTCATCCGGTAACCCTTGAATCTGTATTCTCATCAGGTTAAACCGCCTGATGTAAGAACGAAGCCCCTCCTTCTCGCCCTGCTGAATTGTTCCCAAATCAAGGGTCGTTTTCTTCGCAGGGATGTTCATGGCGAAGTTGGAGGTAAATAAGTAATCAAGCGTCCTGAAGCTATTTACACAACCAGTCGGCAGGTTACCGAACCATTGCTGTGCGATTCCTTTGAGAGTTGCTGGGAAACACTTGCACCAAGTGGGATCATCCAACCCTTGAAGGTACATCAGGTTGGTGAATGCCATCAGATGGTCTTCTGGGTTAGTAGTGCCGTCATAGGCACCTACTAGTACATTTTTCACTTTGGTCGGCTGAGCGGCTTCAGTAATTTCCTTGGAGAAGGCCGACGGCTATTCACCAAGTCTAAGCAACCGTAGCTGCCAGTCCATAGGTTGGACGTTTTTTGCTGCAGGTCACCAAACGGAGGTGGCTGCAAAAAATACTGTTCTTGCGGCACAAATGGTAAGTTTGGTACCGCCTGGTCACTATGAAAGCCGGACTGACGGGAGGTGCCGCCTGACTGACTCTCATGGTACGACTGAGTATGCCTCATCGAGGCATTTTCGCAAACTGTCTTTGAAAGTTTGAAGTAGAGGCCGACTCTGACAATCGGTCACTCTTCTTCTGCTCTAGCAGTAGCCGAGCATCTGTGAATGTTTGCTTCGACCCGTCCGCCTGAATATGACGAACAGGTTTCCTATTTCCCGTAGGATAACGGAATTTTGTGAAATCAAGGGCAGGTGGCTCCGCTTCCTAGATTTAGGATGAGGAGTCGCCTCTCGGCCTTGAACTGGCTTCCTCTTCAGTGAAGTAGAGGGTTTCTTGGCCGACTGCTCCTTGACTGGAGCAGGCGCTTCTTGTTGATCAACTCTTGAATCTCTCCCTTGAAGTCCCTCATGAAGGCTGTTGCCGAACAGGCGGTGCGCCTGCTGGCTCGCTTCCTGTTTGAAGATGCTCCCGTTCCCTCCTTTCGGTATGACGGGTTACGTCGGGCCCTTAGGGTCCCGTCTGAAGCTGTATGAGCTTCAACTTCAAATTCACTTTCGGTATCATGGTTCCACTGAACTTGAAGGGTCGTCTAGGGGACGCCTCTCTTCAGGAGTCGGTATAGACTTGGATGCCATCTCAGAAGTACTCTCCCCACAGACGGCGCCAAATGTTTCGGGGTTTTCTGATGTCCTGCGGGAGAGTTACAATTCCGAGACTGGAACCGGACGCCTGTACCTGCAAAATAACGGAGACTCCTGGAAGCTCCGCCTCCAACGGTCAAGTTAGTACCTGATTAAGGAGTAATTAATGCGGAAATTAAAGTGATTTGGTCTCTCTAGGTGAGAGTGTTTAATGTAGGTAATCTGCTTTGTTAGCGAGATCAGCCGGTTATTACTGTGTGTAATCAATGTGTTTTTTCCGTAATGTTTCTGTTCTCCCCTTAATGAGGATTAAGGGAGGTATTTATAACCTTGGAAAACGTGCCCATCCTAGGTTTAGGTAAACCTAGGGCCGATTGGGCTTCCCTCGGAAGTTGGGCCTGGGTGGCCGGTTTCTCCATTAGGCATGGAGTATGCCACATGTCTTGACATAACAGGTCCAAGGTGGACGAATAAGCGCGTGCCACGTGGCAAGCCCTGACTGTTCCAACTGGGGGACACTTGGCAGGACCTGATTGGTCCACGTGGAAAAAATTCCGATTGGTGGGAGCAAAATCCCCTAATCAAAAGTCAAATACATTCTACAAAGCAAATTGAAACAAATGAAAGTCAAACACAGTCAAACAAAGTTATTTGAGTCAAGTGAAAGTCAAATACATTCTACAAAGCTAATTGAATCAAATGAAAGTCAAACACATTCAAACAAAGCTATTTGAATCAAATGAAATTTAAATACGTTCTACAAAGCTAATTGTATCAAATGAAAGTCAAACGCAATCAAATAAAGCTATTTGAGTCAAATGAAAGTTCAAACACATTCAAACAAAGTTGTTTTAAATTAAATGAAAGTGAAATGTATTCTACAATGCTAATTGAATCAAATGAAAGTTAAACGCATTCAAACAAAGCTATTTGAATCAAATGAGAGTCAAATACATTCCACAAAGCTAATTGAATCAAATGAAAGTCAAACACATTCAAACAAAGCTAATTGAATCAAATGAAAGTCAAATACATTCAACAAAGCTAATTGAATCAAATGAAAGTCAAACACATTCAAACAAAGCTAATTGAATCAAATGAAAGTCAAACACATTCTACAAAGCTAATTGAATCAAATGAAAGTCAAACACATTCAAAGAAAGCTATTTGAATAAAATGAAAGTCAAAACACATTCAAACAAAAGCTATTTGAATCAAATGAGAGTCAAATACATTCAAACAAAGCTAAATTAAATCAAATAAAAGTCTAATACATTTCTACAAAG
>NW_018745346.1:0-24963 GCF_001683475.1 Chenopodium quinoa
ACATTCAACAAAGCTAATTAAATCAAATAAAAGTCAAATACATTCTACAAAGCAAATTGAATCATATAAAAGTCAAACACATTCAAACAAAAGCTAATTGAATCAAATGGAAGTCAAATACATTCTACAAAGATAATTGAATTAAATAAGCTAATTCAAAATAAGCTAATCGAATTAAATTAAAGTCAAACACATTCAAAATAAGCAAGTCAATCACATTCAAACAAAGCTTTCGAACCAAGTGAAAGTCAAATACATTCTACAAAGCTAATGAATCAAATGAAAGTCAAATACATTCTACTAAGCTAAATTGAATCAAATGAAAGTCAAACACATTCAAACAAAGCTATTTGAGTCAAATGACAGTCAAATACATTTTACAAAGCTAATTGAATCAAATGAAAGTCAAACACATTCAAACAAAGCTAATTGAATCAAATGAAAGTCAAACATATTCAAACAAAGCTATTTTAATCAAATGAATGTCAAATACGTTCAACAAAGCTAATTGTATCAAATGAAAGTCAAACACATTCAAATAAAGCTATTTGAATCAAATGAAAGTCAAACGCATCAAACAAAAATATTTAAATCTAATGAAAGTGAAATGCATTCTACAAAGCTAATTGAATCAAATGAAAGTTAAACATATTCAAACAAAGCTATTTGAATCAAATGAGAGTCAAATACATTCAAAAACAAAGCTAATTAAATCAAATAAAAGTCAAACACATTAAAAAAAGCTAATTGAATCAAATGAAAGTCAAATACATTCAACAAAGCTTAGAGTCAAATGAAAGTCAAACACATTCAAACAAAGCAAATTGAATCAAATGAAAGTCAAACACATTCAAACAAAGCTATTTTAATCAAAAGAAAGTCGAATACATTCTACAAAGCTAATTGAATCAAATAAAAGTCAAACACATTCAAACAAAGCTATTTGAATCAAATGAGAGTCAAAACGTTCAAACAAATCTAATTAAATCAAATAAAAGTCAAATTTATTCTACAAAGCTAATTGAATCAAATAAAAGTCAAACACATTCAAACAAAGCCTTTTAAATCAAATAAAAGTCAAACACATTCAAAAAAAGCTTTTTATTTAAATGAAAGTCAAACACATTCAAACAAAGCTATATAAATCAAATGAAAGTGAAATGCAATCTACAAAGAAAATTGAATCAAATGAAATTCAATCACATTCAAACAAAGCAATTTGAATCAAATGAAAGTTAAATACATTCTACAAAGCTAATTGAATCAAATGAAACTCAAACACATTCAAACAAAGCTATTTGAATCAAATGAGAGTCAAACATGTTCAAACAAAGCTAATTAAATCAAATAAAAGTCAAATACATTCTACAAAGCTAATTGAATCAAATGAAAGTCAAAAACATTCAAACAAAGATATTTGAATCAAATGAAAGTCAAATACATTCTACTAAGCTAATTGGATCAAATGAAAATCAAACACATTCAACAAAGCTATTTGAATCACATGAAAGTCAAATACGTTCTACAAGCTAATTGAATCAAACACATTCAAACAAAGCTTAATTGAATCAAATGAAAGTCAAACACATTCAAACAAAGCTATTTAATTAAATGAATGTCAAATACATTCTACAAAGCTAATTGAATCAAATGAAAGTCAAACACATTCAATAAAGCTATTTGAATCAAATGAAAGTCAAATACATTCTACAAAGCTAATTGAATCAAATGAAAGTCAAACACATTCAAAAAAAGCTATTTGAATCAAATGAGAGTCAAATAAATTCAAACAAAGCTAATTAAATCAAATAAAAGTAAAATACGTTCTACAAAGCTAATTGCATCAAATGAAAGTCAAACACATTCAAACAAAGCTATTTGAATCAAAGGAGAGTCAAATAAATTCAAACAAAGCTAATTGCATCAAGTGAAAGTCAAACACATTCAAATAAAGCCTTTAAATCAAATGAAAGTCAATCACATTCAAAAAAAGCTTTTTAATTTAAATGAAAGTCAAACACATTCAAACAAAGCTAATTGAATCAAATGAAAGTCAAAACATTCAAATAAAGCTATTTGAATCAAATGAATGTTAAACACATTCAAACAAAGCTATTTTAATTAAATTAATGTCAAATACATTCTACAAAGTTAATTGAATCAAATGAAAGTCAAACACATTCAAATAATGCTATTTGAATCAAATGAAAGTCAAATACATTCTACAAAGCTAATTGAATCAAATGAAAGTCAAACACATTCAAACAAAGCTTTTTGAATCAAATGAGAGTCAAATAAATTCAAACAAAGCTAATTAAATCAAATAAAAGTAAAATACATTCTACAAAGCTAATTGAATCAAATGAAAGTAAAACACATTCAAACAAAGCCTTTTAAATCAAATGAAAGTCAATCACATTCAAAAAAAGCTTTTTAATTTAAATGAAAGTCAAACACATTCAAACAAAGCTATATAAATCAAATGAAAGTGAAATGCATTCTACAAAGCAAATTGAATTAAATGAAATTCAAACACATTCAAACAAAGCTATTTGAATCAAATGACAGTCAAATACATTCTACAAAGCTAATTGAATTAATTGAAAGCTAAAACACATTCAAACAATGCTATTTGAATCAAATGAAAGTCAAATACATTCTACAAAGCTAATTGAATCAAATGAAAGTCAAACACATTCAAACAAAGCTAATTGAATCAAATGAAAGTCAAAACACATTCAAACAAAGCTATTTTAATTAAATGAATGTCAAATACATTCTACAAAGCTAATTGAATCAAATGAAAGTCAAACACATTCAAACAAAGCTTTTGAAGAAAATGAAAGCAAATACATTCTACAAAGCAAATTGAAACAAATGAAAATCAAACACAGTCAAACAAAGTTATTTGACTCAAATGAAAGTCAAATACATTCTACAAAGCTAATTGAATCAAATGAAAGTCAAACACATTCAAATAAAGCTATTTGAATCAAATGAAAGTCAAATACGTTCTACAAAGCTAATTGTATCAAATGAAATTCAAACGCAATCAAATAAAGCTATTTGAGTCAAATGAAAGTCAAACACATTCAAACAAAGTTGTTTAATTAAATGAAAAAGAAATGTATTTTACAAAGCTAATTGAATCAAATGAAAGTTAAACGCATTCAAACAAAGCTATTTGAATCAAATGAGAGTCAAATACATTCTACAAAGCTAATTGAATCAAATGAAAGTCAAACACATTCAAACAAAGCTAATTGAATCAAATGAAAGTCAAATACATTCAACAAAGCCAATTGAATCAAATGAAAGTCAAACACATTCAAACAAGCTAATTGAATCAAATGAAAGTCAAGCACATTCAAACAAAGCTATTTTAATCGAATAAAAGTCAATTACATTCTTCAAAGCTAATTGAACCAAATGAAAGTCAAACACATTCAAACAAAGCTATTTGAATCAAATGAAAGTCAAAACACATTCAAACAAAGCTATCTGAATCAAATGAGAGTCAAATACATTAAAACAAAGCTAATTAAATCAAATAAAAGTCTAATACATTCTACAAAGCTAATTGAATTAAATTAAAGTAAAACACATTCAAACAAAGCTTAATTGAATCAAATGAAAGTCAAACACATTCAAACAAAGATTTCGAATCAAATGAAAGTCAAATACATTCTACAAAGCTAATTGAATCAAATGAAAGTCAAACACATTCAAATAAAGCTATCTCAATCAAATGAAAGTCAAATACATTCTACAAAGCTAATTGAATCAAATGAAAGTCAAACACATTCAAACAAAGCTATTTGAATCAAATGAGAGTCAAATAAATTTAAACAAAGCTAACTAAATCAAATAAAAGTAAAATACATTCTACAAAGCTAATTGAATCAAATGAAAGTCAAATACATTCAAACAAAGCCTTTTAAATCAAATGAAAGTCAAACACATTCAAAAAAAGCTTTTTAATTTAAATGAAAGTCAAACACATTCAAACAAAGCTATATAAATCAAATGAAAGTGAAATGCATTCCACAAAGCAAATTGAATTAAATGAAATTTAAAAAACATTCAAACAAAGCTATTTGAATCAAATTACAGTCAAACACATTCTACAAAGCTAATTGAATCAATTGAAAGTCAAACACATTCAAACAAAGCTATTTGAATCAAATGAAAGTCAAATACGTTCTACAAAGCTAATTGAATCAAATAAAAGTGAAACACATTCAAACAAAGCTATTTGAATTAAATGAGAGTCAAAAACATTCTAACAAAGCTAATTAAATCAAATAAAAGTCAAATACATTCTACAAAGCTAATTGAATCAAATGAAAGTCAAAAACATTCAAAACAAAGCTATTTGAATCAAATGAAAGTCAAATACATTCAATAAAGCTAAATAGAATCAAATGAAAGTCAAACACATTCAAACAAAGCAAATTGAATCAAATGAAAGACAAACACATTCAAACAAAGCTATTTTAATAAAATGAATGTCAAATACATTCTACAAAGCTAATTGAATCAAATAAAAGTGAAACACATTCAAACAAAGCTATTTGAAGAAAATGAAAGTCAAATAAATTCTACAAAGCAAATTGAAACAAATGAAAGTCAAACACAGTCAAACAAAGTTATTTGACTCAAATGAAAGTCAAATACATTCTACAAAGCTAATTGAATCAAATGAAAGTCAAAACACATTCAAACAGAGCTATTTGAATCAAATGAAAGTCAAACACATTCAAAACAAAGATTTTGAATCAAATGAAAGTCAAATACATTCTACAAAGCTAATTGAATCAAATGAAAGTCAAAACACATTCAAAATAAAGCTATTTGAATCAAATGAAAGTCAAATACATTCTACAAAGCTAATTGAATCAAATGAAAGTCTAACACGTTCAAACAAAGCTATTTGAATCAAAGGAGAGTCAAATAAATTCAAACAAAGCTAATTAAATCAAATAAAAGTAAAATACATTCTACAAAGCTAATTGAATCAAATGAAAGTCAAACACATTCAAACAAAGCCTTTTAAATCAAATAAAAGTGAAACACATTCAAAAAAAGCTTTTTAATTTAAATGAAAGTCAAACACATTCAAACAAAGCTAATTGAATCAAATGAAAGTCAAGCACATTCAAACAAAGCTATTTTAATTAATCGAATGTCAAATACATTCTACAAAGCTAATTGAATCAAATGAAAGTGAAACACATTCAAACAAAGCTATTTGAAGAAAATGAAAGTCAAATACATTCTACAAAGCAAATTGAAACAAATGAAAGTCAAACACAGTCAAACAAAGTTATTTGACTCAAATGAAAGTCAAATACATTCTACAAAGCTAATTGAATCAAATGAAAGTCAAACACATTCAAACAAAGCTAATTGAATCAAATGAAAGTCAAACAGTTTCAAACAAAGCTATTTTAATTAAATGAATGTCAAATACATTCTACAAAGCTAATTGAATCAAATGAAAGTCAAACAGTTTCAAACAAAGCTATTTTAATTAAATGAATGTCAAATACATTCTACAAAGCTAATTGAATCAAATGAAAGTCAAACACATTCAAACAAAGCTATTTAAATCAAATGAAAGTCAAACACATTCAAACAAAGATTTTGAATCAAATGAAAGTCAAATACATTCTACAATGCTAATTGAATCAAATGAAAGTCAAACACATTCAAATAAAGCTATTTGAATCAAATGAAAGTCAAATACATTCTACAAATCTAATTGAATCAAATGAAAGTCAAACACATTGAAACAAAGCTATTTGAATCAAATGAAAGTCAAACACTTTCAAACAAAGATTTTGAATCAAATGAAAGTCAAATACATTCTACAAAGCTAATTGAATCAAATGAAAGTCAAACACATTCAAACAAAGCTATTTGAATCAAAGGAGAGTCAAATAAATTCAAACAAAGCTAATTAAATCAAATAAAAGTAAAATACATTCTACAAAGCTAATTGAATCAAATGAAAGTCAAAACACATTCAAACAAAGCCTTTTAAATCAAATAAAAGTCAAACACATTCAAAAAAAAGCTTTTTAATTTAAATGAAAGTCAAACACATTCAAACAAAGCTATATAAATCAAATGAAAGTGAAAAACAATCAAACAAAGCAAATTGAATCAAATGAAATTCAATCACATTCAAACAAAGCTATTTGAATCAAATGAAAGTCAAATACATTCTACAAAGCTAATTGAATCAAATGAAACTCAAACACATTCAAACAAAGCTATTTGAATCAAATGAGAGTCAAACATGTTCAAACAAAGCTAATTAAATCAAATAAAAGTCAAATACATTCTACAAAGCTAATTGAATCAAATGAAAGTCAAAAACATTCAAACAAAGCTATTTGAATCAAATGAAAGTGAAATACATTCTACTAAGCTAATTGGATCAAATGAAAGTCAAACACATTCAAACAAAGCTATTTGAATCAAATGAAAGTCAAATACGTTCTACAAAGCTAATTGAATCAAATAAAAGTGAAACACATTCAAACAAAGCTATTTGAATTAAATGAGAGTCAAAAACATTCTAACAAAGCTAATTAAATCAAATAAAAGTCAAATACATTCTACAAAGCTAATTGAATCAAATGAAATTCAAAAACATTCAAACAAAGCTATTTGAATCAAATGAAAGTCAAATACATTCAATAAAGCTAATTGAATCAAATGAAAGTCAACCACATTCAAACAAAGCAAATTGAATCAAATCAAAGTTAAACACATTCAAACAAAGCTAATTAAATCAAATAAAAGTCAAATACATTCAAACAAAGCTATTTGAATCACATGAAAGTCAAACACATTAAAATAAAGCTATTTGAATCAAATGAAAGTCAAACGCATTGAAACAAATTTATTTAAATCAAATGAAAGTGAAATGCATTCTACAAAGCTAATTGAATCAAATGAAAGTTAAACGCATTCAAACAAAGCTATTTGAATCAATGAGAGTCAAATACATTCTACAAAGCTAATTGAATCAAATGAAAGTCAAATACATTCTACAAAGCTAATTGAATCAAATGAAAGTCAAACACATTCAAATAAAGCTATTTGAATCAAATGAAAATCAAACACATTCAAACAAAGCTATTTTAATTAAATGAATGTCAAATACATTCTACAAAGCTAATTGAATCAAATGAATGTCAAACACATTCAAATAAAGCTATTTGAATCAAATGAAAGTCAAATACATTCTACAAAGCTAATTGAATCAAATGAAAGTCAAACACTTTCAAACAAAGCTATTTGAATCAAATGAGAGTCAAATAAATTCAAACAAAGCTAATTAAATAAAATAAAAGTAAAATACATTCTACAAAGCTAATTGCATCAAACGAAAGTCAAACACATTCAAACAAAGCCATTTAAATTAACTGAAAGTCAAACACATTCAAAAAAAGCTTTTTAATTTAAATGATAGTCAAACACATTCAAACAAAGCTATATAAATCAAATGAAAGTGAAATGCATTCTACAAAGCAAATTGAATTAAATGAAATTCAAACACATTCAAACAAAGCTATTTGAATCAAATGACAGTCAAATACATTCTACAAAGCAAATTGAATCAAATGAAATTCAAACACAGTCAAACAAAGTTATTTGACTCAAATGAAAGTCAAATACATTCTACAAAGCTAATTGAATTAAATGAAAGTCAAACACATTCAAACAGAGCTATCTGAATCAAATGAAAGTCAAACACATTCAAACAAAGATTTTGAATCAAATGAAAGTCAAATACATTCTACAAAGCTAATTGAATCAAATGAAAGTCAAACACATTCAAATAAAGCTATTTGAATCAAATGAAAGTCAAATACATTCTACAAAGCTAATTGAATCAAATGAAAGTCTAACACATTCAAACAAAGCTATTTGAATCAAAGGAGAGTCAAATAAATTCAAACAAAGCTAATTAAATCAAATAAAAGTAAAATACATTCTACAAAGCTAATTTAATCAAATGAAAGTCAAACACATTCAAACAAAGCCTTTTAAATCAAATAAAAGTGAAATACATTCAAAAAAAGCTTTTTAATTTAAATGAAAGTCAAACACATTCAAACAAAGCTAATTGAATCAAATGAAAGTCAAGCACATTCAAACAAAGCTATTTTAATTAAATGAATGTCAAATACATTCTACAAAGCTAATTGAATCAAATGAAAGTGAAACACATTCAAACAAAGCTATTTGAAGAAAATGAAAGTCAAATACATTCTACAAAGCAAATTGAAACAAATGAAAGTCAAACACAGTCAAACAAAGTTATTTGACTCAAATGAAAGTCAAATACATTCTACAAAGCTAATTGAATCAAATGAAAGTCAAACACATTCAAACAAAGCTAATTGAATCAAATGAAAGTCAAACAGTTTCAAACAAAGCTATTTTAATTAAATGAATGTCAAATACATTCTACAAAGCTAATTGAATCAAATGAAAGTGAAACACATTCAAACAAAGCTATTTGAAGAAAATGAAAGTCAAATACATTCTACAAAGCAAATTGAAACAAATGAAAGTCAAACACAGTCAAACAAAGTTATTTGACTAAAATGAAAGTCAAGTACATTCTACAAAGCTAATTGAATCAAATGAAAGTCAAACACATTCAAACAAAGCTATTTGAATCAAATGAAAGTCAAACACATTCACACAAAGATTTTGAATCAAATGAAAGTCAAATACATTCTACAAAGCTAATTGAATCAAATGAAAGTCAAACACATTCAAATAAAGCTATTTGAATCGAATGAAAGTCAAATACATTCTACAAAGCTAATTGAATCAAATGAAAGTCAAACACATTCAAACAAAGCTATTTGAATCAAAGGAGAGTCAAATAAATTCAAACAAAGCTAATTAAATCAAATAAAAGTAAAATACATTCTACAAAGCTAATTGAATCAAATGAAAGTCAAACACATTCAAACAAAGCCTTTTAAATCAAATAAAAGTCAAACACATTCAAAAAAAGCTTTTTAATTTAAATGAAAGTCAAACACATTCAAACAAAGCTATATAAATCAAATGAAAGTGAAAAACATTCAAACAAAGCAAATTGAATCAAATGAAATTCAATCACATTCAAACAAAGCTATTTGAATCAAATGAAAGTCAAATACATTCTACAAAGCTAATTGAATCAAATGAAACTCAAACACATTCAAACAAAGCTATTTGAATCAAATGAGAGTCAAACATGTTCAAACAAAGCTAATTAAATCAAATAAAAGTCAAATACATTCTACAAAGCTAATTGAATCAAATGAAAGTCAAAAACATTCAAACAAAGCTATTTGAATCAAATGAAAGTCAAATACATTCCACTAAGCTAATTGGATCAAATGAAAGTCAAACACATTCAAACAAAGCTATTTGAATCAAATGAAAGTCAAACACGTTCTACAAAGCTAATTGAATCAAATAAAAGTGAAACACATTCAAACAAAGCTATTTGAATTAAATGAGAGTCAAAAACATTCAAACAAAGCTAATTAAATCAAATAAAAGTCAAATACATTCAACAAAGCTAATAGAATCAAATGAAAGTCAAACACATTCAAACAAAGCAAATTGAATCAAATGAAAGTCAAACACATTCAAACAAAGCTATTTTAATCAAATGAATGTCAAATATGTTCAACAAAGCTAATTCAATCAAATGAAAGTAAAACGCATTCAAACAAAGCTATTTGAATCAAATGAGAGTCAAATACATTCTACAAAGCTAATTGAATCAAATGAAAGTCAAACTCATTCAAATAAAGCTAATTGAATCAAATGAAAGTCAAATACATTCTAGAAAGCTAATTGAATCAAATGAAAGTCAAACGCATTCAAGTAAAGCTATTTGAATCAAATGAAAGTTAAACACATTCAAAGAAAGCTATTTTAATTAAATGAATGTCAAATACATTCTACAAAGCTAATTGAATCAAATGAAAGTCAAACACATTCAAATAAAACTATTTGAGTAAAATGAAAGTCAAATACATTCTACAAAGCTAATTGAATCAAATGAAAGTCAAACACATTCAAACAAAGCTATTTGAATCAAATGAGAGTCAAATAAATTCAAACTAAGCTAATTAAATCAAATAAAAGTAAAATACATTCTACAAAGCTAATTGCATCAAATAAAAGTCAAACACATTCAAACAAAGCCTTTTAAATCAAAAGAAAGTCAAACACATTCAAACAAAGCTAATTGAATCAAATAAAAGTCAAACACATGCAAACAAAGCTATTTTAATTAAATGAATGTCAAATACATTCTACAAAGCTAATTGAATCAAATGAAAGTCAAACACATTCAAAGAAAGATTTTGAATCAAATGAAAGTCAAATACATTCTACAAAGCTAATTGAATCAAATGAAAGTCAAACACATTCAAATAAAGCTATTTGAATCAAATGAAAGTCAAATACATTCTACAAAGCTAATTGAATCAAATGAAAGTCAAACACATTCAAACAAAGCTATTTGAATCAAAGGAGTGTCAAATAAATTCAAACAAAGCTAATTAAATCAAATAAAAGTAAAATACATTCTACAAAGCTAATTGAATCAAATGAAAGTCAAACACATTCAAACAAAGCCTTTTAAATCAAATAAAAGTCAAACACATTCAAAAAAAGCTTTTTAATTTAAATGAAAGTCAAACACATTCAAACAAAGCTATATAAATCAAATGAAAGTGAAATGCAATCTACAAAGCGAATTGAATCAAATGAAATTCAATCACATTCAAACAAAGCTATTTGAATTAAATGAAAGTCAAATACATTCTACAAAGCTAATTGAATCAAATGAAACTCAAACACCTTCAAACAAAGCTATTTGAATCAAATGAGAGTCAAACATGTTCAAACAAAGCTAATTGAATCAAATGAAAGTTAAACACATTCAAAGAAAGCTATTTTAATTAAATGAATGTCAAATACATTCTACAAAGCTAATTGAATCAAATGAAAGTCAAACACATTCAAATAAAGCTATTTGAGTAAAATGAAAGTCAAATACATTCTACAAAGCTAATTGAATCAAATGAAAGTCAAACACATTCAAACAAAGCTATTTGAATCAAATGAGAGTCAAATAAATTCAAACTAAGCTAATTAAATCAAATAAAAGTAAAATACATTCTACAAAGCTAATTGCATCAAATAAAAGTCAAACACATTCAAACAAAGCCTTTTAAATCAAATAAAAGTCAAACACATTCAAAAAAAGCTTTTTAATTTAAATGAAAGTCAAACACATTTAAACAAAGCTATATAAATCAAATGAAAGTGAAATGCAATCTACAAAGTGAATTGAATCAAATGAAATTCAATCACATTCAAACAAAGCTATTTGAATTAAATGAAAGTCAAATACATTCTACAAAGCTAATTGAATCAAATGAAACTCAAACACATTCAAACAAAGCTATTTGAATCAAATGAGAGTCAAACATGTTCAAACAAAGCTAATTAAATCAAATAAAAGTCGAATACGTTCTACAAATCTAATTGAATCAAATGAAAGTCAAAAACATTCAAACAAAGCTATTTGAATCAAATGAAAATCAAATACATTCTAATAAGCTAATTGGATCAAATGAAAGTCAAACACATTCAAACAAAGCTATTTGAATCAAATGAGAGTCAAATAAATTCAAACTAAGCTAATTAAATCAAATAAAAGTAAAATACATTCTACAAAGCTAATTGCATCAAATAAAAGTCAAACACATTCAAACAAAGCCTTTTAAATCAAATAAAAGTCAAACACATTCAAAAAAAGCTTTTTAATTTAAATGAAAGTCAAACACATACAAACAAAGCTATATAAATCAAATGAAAGTGAAATGCAATCTACAAAGCGAATTGAATCAAATGAAATTCAATCACATTCAAACAAAGCTATTTGAATTAAATGAAAGTCAAATACATTCTACAAAGCTAATTGAATCAAATGAAACTCAAACACATTCAAACAAAGCTATTTGAATCAAATGAGAGTCAAACATGTTCAAACAAAGCTAATTAAATCAAATAAAAGTCAAATACGTTCTACAAAGCTAATTGAATCAAATGAAAGTCAAAAACATTCAAACAAAGCTATTTGAATCAAATGAAAATCAAATACATTCTAATAAGCTAATTGGATCAAATGAAAGTCAAACACATTCAAACAAAGCTATTTGAATCAAATGAAAGTAAAATACGTTCTACAAAGCTTATTGAATCAAATAAAAGTGAAACACATTCAAACAAAGCTATTTAAATTAAATGAGAGTAAAAAACATTCAAACAAAGCTAATTAAATCAAATAAAAGTCAAATACATTCTACAAAGCTAATTGAATCAAATGAAAGTCAAACACATTCAAACAACGCTAATTGAATCAAATGAAAGTCAAACACATTCAAACAAAGCCTTTTAAATTAAATAAAAGTCAAACACATTCAAAAAAAGCTTTTTAATTTAAATAAAAGTCAAACACATTCAAACAAAGCTATATAAATCAAATGAAAGTGAAATGCAATCTACAAAGTGAATTGAATCAAATGAAATTCAATCACATTTAAACAAAGCTATTTGAATCAAATGAAAGTCAAATACATTCTACAAAGCTAATTGAATCAAATGAAACTCAAACACATTCAAACAAAGCTATTTGAATCAAATGAGAGTCAAACATGTTCAAACAAAGCTAATTAAATCAAATAAAAGTCAAACACATTCTACAAAGCTAATTGAATCAAATGAAAGTCAAAAACATTCAAACAAAGCTATTTGAATCAAATAAAAGTCAAATACATTCTAATAAGCTAATTGGATCAAATGAAAGTCAAACACATTCAAACAAAGCTATTTGAATCAAATGAAAGTAAAATACGTTCTACAAAGCTAATTGAATCAAATAAAAGTGAAACACATTCAAACAAAGCTATTTGAATTAAATGAGAGTAAAAAACATTCAAACAAAGCTAATTAAATCAAATAAAAGACAAATACATTCAACAAAGCTAATAGAATCAAATGAAAGTCAAACACATTCAAACAAAGCAAATTGAATCAAATGAAAGTCAAACACATTCAAACAAAGCTATTTTAATCAAATGAATGTCAAATATGTTCAACAAAGCTAATTCAATCAAATGAAAGTTAAACGCATTCAAACAAAGCTATTTGAATCAAATGAGAGTCAAATACATTCTACAAAGCTAATTGAATCAAATGAAAGTCAAACTCATTCAAATAAAGCTAATTGAATCAAATGAAAGTCAAATACATTCTAGAAAGCTAATTGAATCAAATGAAAGTCAAACACATTCAAACAAAGCCTTTTAAATTAAATAAAAGTCAAACACATTCAAAAAAAGCTTTTTAATTTA
Organism: Chenopodium quinoa; assembly: GCF_001683475.1. Lineage (NCBI taxonomy): Eukaryota > Viridiplantae > Streptophyta > Magnoliopsida > Caryophyllales > Amaranthaceae > Chenopodium > Chenopodium quinoa. The sequence goes on from NW_018745346.1 coordinate 13,461, forward strand.
AATAAAAGTCAAACACATTCAAACAAAGCTATATAAATCAAATGAAAGTGAAATGCAATCTACAAAGTGAATTGAATCAAATGAAATTCAATCACATTTAAACAAAGCTATTTGAATCAAATGAAAGTCAAATACATTCTACAAAGCTAATTGAATCAAATGAAACTCAAACACATTCAAACAAAGCTATTTGAATCAAATGAGAGTCAAACATGTTCAAACAAAGCTAATTAAATCAAATAAAAGTCAAACACATTCTACAAAGCTAATTGAATCAAATGAAAGTCAAAAACATTCAAACAAAGCTATTTGAATCAAATAAAAGTCAAATACATTCTAATAAGCTAATTGGATCAAATGAAAGTCAAACACATTCAAACAAAGCTATTTGAATCAAATGAAAGTAAAATACGTTCTACAAAGCTAATTGAATCAAATAAAAGTGAAACACATTCAAACAAAGCTATTTGAATTAAATGAGAGTAAAAAACATTCAAACAAAGCTAATTAAATCAAATAAAAGACAAATACATTCAACAAAGCTAATAGAATCAAATGAAAGTCAAACACATTCAAACAAAGCAAATTGAATCAAATGAAAGTCAAACACATTCAAACAAAGCTATTTTAATCAAATGAATTTCAAATATGTTCAACAAAGCTAATTCAATCAAATGAAAGTTAAACGCATTCAAACAAAGCTATTTGAATCAAATGAGAGTCAAATACATTCTACAAAGCTAATTGAATCAAATGAAAGTCAAACTCATTCAAATAAAGCTAATTGAATCAAATGAAAGTCAAATATATTCTAGAAAGCTAATTGAATCAAATGAAAGTCAAACACATTCAAATAAAGCTATTTGAATCAAATGAAAGTCAAACACATTCAAACAAAGCTATTTTAATTAAATGAATGTCAAATACATTCTACAAAGCTAATTGAATCAAATGAAAGTCAAACACATTCAAATAAAGCTATTTGAGTAAAATGAAAGTCAAATACATTCTACAAAGCTAATTCAATCAAATGAAAGTCAAACACATTCAAACAAAGCTATTTGAATCAAATGAGAGTCAAATAAATTCAAACTAAGCTAATTAAATCAAATAAAAGTAAAATACATTCTACAAAGCTAATTGAATCAAATGCAAGTCAAACACATTCAAATAAAGCTATTTGAATCAAATGAAAGTCAAATACATTCTACAAAGCTAATTGAATCAAATGAAAGTCAAACACATTCAAACAAAGCTATTTGAATCAAATGAGAGTCAAATAAATTCAAACAAAGCTAATTAACTCAAATAAAAGTAAAATACATTCTACAAAGCTAATTGAATCAAATGAAAGTCAAACACATTCAAACAAAGCCTTTTAAATCAAATGAAAGTCAAACACATTCAAACAAAGCTAATTGAATCAAATAAAAGTCAAACACATTCAAACAAAGCTATTTTAATTAAATGAATGTCAAATACATTCTACAAAGCTAATTGAATCAATTGAAAGTCAAACACATTCAAACAAAGATTTTGAATCAAATGAAAGTCAAATACATTCTACAAAGCTAATTGAATCAAATGAAAGTCAAACACATTCAAATAAAGCTTTTTGAATCAAATGAAAGTCAAATACATTCTACAAAGCTAATTGAATCAAATGAAAGTCAAACACATTCAAACAAAGCTATTTGAATCAAAAGTGAGTTAAATAAATTCAAACAAAGCTAATTAAATCAATAAAAGTAAAATACATTCTACAAAGCTAATTGAATCAAATGAAAGTCAAACACATTCAAACAAAGCCTTTTAAATCAAATAAAAGTCAAACAGATTCAAAAAAAGCTTTTAAATTTAAATGAAAATCAAACACATTCAAACAAAGCTATACAAATCAAATGAAAGTAAAATGCAATCTACAAAGCGAATTGAATCAAATGAAATTCAATCACATTCAAACAAAGCTATTTGAATCAAATGAAAGTCAAATACATTCTACAAAGCTAATTGAATCAAATGAAACTCAAACACATTCAAACAAAGCTATTTGAATCAAATGAGAGTCAAACATGTTCAAACAAAGCTAATTAAATCAAATAAAAGTCAAACACATTCTACAAAGCTAATTGAATCAAATGAAAGTCAAAAACATTCGAACAAAGCTATTTGAATCAAATGAAAGTCAAATACATTCTAATAAGCTAATTGGATCAAAAGAAAGTCAAACACATTCAAACAAAGCTATTTGAATCAAATGAAAGTAAAATACGTTCTACAAAGCTAATTGAATCAAATAAAAGTGAAACACATTCAAACAAAGCTATGTGAATTAAATGAGAGTAAAAAACATTCAAACAAAGCTAATTAAATCAAATAAAAGTCAAATACATTCAACAAAGCTAATAGAATCAAATAAAAGTCAAACACATTCAAACAAAGCAAATTGAATCAAATGAAAGTCAAACACATTCAAACAAAGCTATTTTAATCAAATGAATGTCAAATATGTTCAACAAAGCTAATTCAATCAAATGAAAGTTAAACACATTCAAACAAAGCTATTTGAATCAAATGAGAGTCAAGTACATTCTACAAAGCTAATTGAATCAAATGAAAGTTAAACTCATTCAAATAAAGCTAATTGAGTCAAATGAAAGTCAAATACATTCTAGAAAGCTAATTGAATCAAATGAAAGTCAAACACATTCAAATAAAGCTATTTGAATCAAATGAAAGTCAAACACATTCAAACAAAGCTATTTTAATTAAATGAATGTCAAATACATTCTACAAAGCTAATTGAATCAAATGAAAGTCAAACACATTCAAATAAAGCTATTTGAGTAAAATGAAAGTCAAATACATTCTACAAAGCTAATTGAATCAAATGAAAGTCAAACACATTCAAACAAAGCTATTTGAATCAAATAAGAGTAAAATAAATTCAAACTAAGCTAATTAAATCAAATAAAAGTAAAATACATTCTACAAAGCTAATTGCATCAAATAAAAGTCAAACACATTCAAACAAAGCCTTTTAAATCAAATGAAAGTCAAACACATTCAAACAAAGCTAATTGAATCAAATAAAAGTCAAACACATTCAAACAAAGCTATTTTAATTAAATGAATGTCAAATACATTCTACAAAGCTAATTGAATCAAATGAAAGTCAAACACATTCAAACAAAGCTATTTGAAGAAAATGAAAGTCAAATACATTCTACAATGCAAATTGAAACAAATGAAAGTCAAACACAGTTAAACAAAGTTATTTGACTCAAATGAAAGTCAAATACATTCTACAAAGCTAATTGAATCAAATGAAAGTCAAACACATTCAAATACAGCTATTTGAATCAAATGAAAGTCAAATACGTTCTACAAAGCTAATTGTATCAAATGAAAGTCAAACGCAATCAAATAAAGCTATTTGAGTCAAATGAAAGTCAAACACATTCAAACAAAGTTGTTTAAATTAAATGAAAGTGAAATGTATTCTACAAAGCTAATTGAATCAAATTAAAGTTAAACGCATTCAAACAAAGCTATTTGAATCAAAAGAGAGTCAAATACATTCTACAAAGCTAATTGAATCAATTGAAAGTCAAACACATTCAAACAAAGCTAATTGAATCAAATGAAAGTCAAATGCATTCAACAAAGCTAATTGAATCAAATGAAAGTCAAACACATTCAAATAAAGCTAATTGAATCAAATGAAAGTCAAGCACATTCAAACAAAGCTATTTTAATCGAATGAAAGTCAATTACATTCTACAAAGCTAATTGAATCAAATGAAAGTCAAACACTTTCAAACAAAGCTATTTGAATCAAATGAAAGTCAAACACATTCAAACAAAGTTATTTGAATCAAATGAGAGTCAAATACATTAAAACAAAGCTAATTAAATCAAATAAAAGTCTAATATATTCTACAATGCTAAGTGAATTAAATTAAAGTGAAACACATTCAAACAAAGCTAATTGAATCAAATGAAAGTCAAACACATTCAAACAAAGATTTCGAATCAAATGAAAAAAAATTCTACAAAGCTAATTGGATCAAATGAAAGTCAAACACATTCAAATGAAGCTATTTTAATAAAATGAATGTCAAATACATTCTACAAAGCAAATTGAATCAAATGAAAGTCAAACACAGTCAAACACAGTTATTTGATTCAAATGAAAGTCAAATACATTCTACAAAGCTAATTGAATCAAATGAAAGTCAAACACATACAAACAAAGCTATTTAATTCAAATGAGAGTCAAATACATTCAAACAAAGCTAATTAAATCAAATAAAAGTCTAATACATTCTACAAAGCTAATTGAATTAAATTAAATTCAAACACATTCAAACAAAGCTAATTGAATCAAATGAAAGTCAAACACATTCAAACAAAGATTTCGAATCAAATGAAAGTCAAATACATTCTACAAAGCTAATTGAATCAAATGAAAGTCAAACACATTCAAATAAAGCCATTTGAATCAAATGAAAGTCAAATACATTCTACAAAGCTAATTGAATCAAATGAAAGTCAAACACATTCAAACAAAGCTGTTTGAATCAAATGAGAGTCAAATAAATTCAAACAAAGCTAATTAAATAAAATAAAAGTAAAATACATTCTACAAAGCTAATTGAATCAAATGAAAGTCAAACACATTCAAACAAAGTCTTTTAAATCAAATGAAAGTCAAACACATTCAAAAAAAGCTTTTTAATTTAAATGAAAGTTAAATACATTCAAACAAAGCTATATAAATCAAATAAAAGTGAAATGCATTCTACAAAGCAAATTGAATTAAATGAAATTCAAAACACATTCAAACAAAGCTATTTGAATCAAAACACAGTAAAATACATTCTACAAAGCTAATTGAATTAATTGAAAGTCAAACACATTCAAACAAAGCTATTTGAATCAAATGAAAGTCAAATACATTCTACAAAGCTAATTGAATCAAATGAAAGTCAAACACATTCAAACAAAGCTAATTGAATCAAATGAAAGTCAAACACATTCAAACAAAGCTATTTTAATTAAATGAATGTCAAATACATTCTACAAAGCTAGTTGAATCAAATGAAAGTGAAACACATTCAAACAAAGCTATTTCAAGAAAATGAAAGTCAAATACATTCTACAAAGCAAATTGAAACAAATGAAAGTCAAACACAGTCAAACAAAGTTATTTGACTCAAATTAAAGTCAAATACATTCTACAAAGCTAATTGAACAAATGAAAGTCAAACACATTAAAAAAAAGCTATTTGAATCAAATGAAAGTCAAACACATTCAAACAAAGATTTTGAATCAAATGAAAATCAAATACATTCTACAAAGCTAATTGAATCAAATGAAAGTCAAACACATTCAAATAAAGCTATTTGAATCAAATGAAAGTCAAATACATTCTACAAAGCTAATTGAATCAAATGAAAGTCAAACACATTCAAACAAAGCTATTTGAATCAAAGGAGAGTCGAATAAATTCAAACAAAGCTAATTAAATCAGATAAAAGCAAAATACATTCTACAAAGCTAATTGAATCAAATGAAAGTCAAACACATTCAAACAAAGCCTTTTAAATCAAATTAAAGTCAAACACATTCAAAAAAAAGCTTTTTAATTTAAATGAAAGTCAAACACATTCAAACAAAGCTATATAAATCAAATGAAAGTGAAATGCAATCTACAAAGAAAATTGAATCAAATGAAATTCAATCACATTCAAACAAAGAAATTTGAATCAAATGAAAGTCAAATACATTCAACAAAGCTAATTGAATCAAATGAAACTCAAACACATTCAAACAAAGCTATTTGAATCAAATGAGAGTGAAACATGTTCAAACAAAGCTAATTAAATCAAATAAAAGTCAAATACATTCTACAAAGCTAATTGAATCAAATGAAAGTCAAAAACATTCAAACAAAGCTATTTGAATCAAATGAAAGTCAAATACATTCCACTAAGCTAATTGGATCAAATGAAAGTCAAACACATTCAAACAAAGCTATTTGAATCAAATGAAAGTCAAACACGTTCTACAAAGCTAATTGAATCAAATAAAAGTGAAACACATTCAAACAAAGCTATTTGAATTAAATGAGAGTCAAAAACATTCAAACAAAGCTAATAGAATCAAATGAAAGTCAAACACATTCAAACAAAGCAAATTGAATCAAATGAAAGTCAAACACATTCAAACAAAGCTATTTTAATCAAATGAATGTCAAATATGTTCAACAAAGCTAATTCAATCAAATGAAAGTTAAACGCATTCAAACAAAGCTATTTGAATCAAATGAGAGTCAAATACATTCTACAAAGCTAATTGAATCAAATGAAAGTCAAACTCATTCAAATAAAGCTAATTGAATTAAATGAAAGTCAAATAAATTCTAGAAAGCTAATTGAATCAAATGAAAGTCAAACACATTCAAAACAAAGCCTTTTAAATTAAATAAAAGTCAAACACATTCAAAAAAAGCTTTTTAATTTAAATAAAAGTCAAACACATTCAAACAAAGCTATATAAATCAAATGAAAGTGAAATGCAATCTACAAAGTGAATTGAATCAAATGAAATTCAATCACATTTTAAACAAAGCTATTTGAATCAAATGAAAGTCAAATACATTCTACAAAGCTAATTGAATCAAATGAAACTCAAACACATTCAAACAAAGCTATTTGAATCAAATGAGAGTCAAACATGTTCAAACAAAGCTAATTAAATCAAATAAAAGTCAAACACATTCTACAAAGCTAATTGAATCAAATGAAAGTCAAAAACATTCAAACAAAGCTATTTGAATCAAATAAAAGTCAAATACATTCTAATAAGCTAATTGGATCAAATGAAAGTCAAACACATTCAAACAAAGCTATTTGAATCAAATGAAAGTAAAATACGTTCTACAAAGCTAATTGAATCAAATAAAAGTGAAACACATTCAAACAAAGCTATTTGAATTAAATGAGAGTAAAAAACATTCAAACAAAGCTAATTAAATCAAATAAAAGACAAATACATTCAACAAAGCTAATAGAATCAAATGAAAGTCAAACACATTCAAACAAAGCTAATTGAATCAAATGAAAGTCAAACACATTCAAACAAAGCTATTTTAATCAAATGAATGTCAAATATGTTCAACAAAGCTAATTCAATCAAATGAAAGTTAAACGCATTCAAACAAAGCTATTTGAATCAAATGAGAGTCAAATACATTCTACAAAGCTAATTGAATCAAATGAAAGTCAAACTCATTCAAATAAAGCTAATTGAATCAAATGAAAGTCAAATATATTCTAGAAAGCTAATTGAATCAAATGAAAGTCAAACACATTCAAATAAAGCTATTTGAATCAAAAGAAGGTCAAACACATTCAAACAAAGCTATTTTAATTAAATGAATGTCAAATACATTCTACAAAGCTAATTGAATCAAATGAAAGTCAAACACATTCAAATAAAGCTATTTGAGTAAAATGAAAGTCAAATACATTCTACAAAGCTAATTCAATCAAATGAAAGTCAAACACATTCAAACAAAGCTATTTGAATCAAATGAGAGTCAAATAAATTCAAACTAAGCTAATTAAATCAAATAAAAGTAAAATACATTCTACAAGCTAATTGAATCAAATGCAAGTCAAACACATTCAAATAAAGCTATTTGAATCAAATGAAAGTCAAATACATTCTACAAAGCTAATTGAATCAAATGAAAGTCAAACACATTCAAACAAAGCTATTTGAATCAAATGAGAGTCAAATAAATTCAAACAAAGCTAATTAACTCAAATAAAAGTAAAATACATTCTACAAAGCTAATTGAATCAAATGAAAGTCAAACACATTCAAACAAAGCCTTTTAAATCAAATGAAAGTCAAACACATTCAAACAAAGCTAATTGAATCAAATAAAAGTCAAACACATTCAAACAAAGCTATTTTAATTAAATGAATGTCAAATACATTCTACAAAGCTAATTGAATCAATTGAAAGTCAAACACATTCAAATAAAGCTATTTGAGTAAAATGAAAGTCAAATACATTCTACAAAGCTAATTCAATCAAATGAAAGTCAAACACATTCAAAACAAAGCTATTTGAATCAAATGAGAGTCAAATAAATTCAAACTAAGCTAATTAAATCAAATAAAAGTAAAATACATTCAACAAAGCTAATTGAATCAAATGCAAGTCAAACACATTCAAATAAAGCTATTTGAATCAAATGAAAGTCAAATACATTCTACAAAGCTAATTGAATCAAATGAAAGTCAAACACATTCAAACAAAGCTATTTGAATCAAATGAGAGTCAAATAAATTCAAACAAAGCTAATTAACTCAAATAAAAGTAAAATACATTCTACAAAGCTAATTGAATCAAATGAAAGTCAAACACATTCAAACAAAGCCTTTTAAATCAAATGAAAGTCAAACACATTCAAACAAAGCTAATTGAATCAAATAAAAGTCAAACACATTCAAACAAAGCTATTTTAATTAAATGAATGTCAAATACATTCTACAAAGCTAATTGAATCAATTGAAAGTCAAACACATTCAAACAAAGATTTTGAATCAAATGAAAGTCAAATACATTCTACAAAGCTAATTGAATCAAATGAAAGTCAAACACATTCAAATAAAGCTTTTTGAATCAAATGAAAGTCAAATACATTCTACAAAGCTAATTGAATCAAATGAAAGTCAAACACATTCAAACAAAGCTATTTGAATCAAAAGTGAGTTAAATAAATTCAAACAAAGCTAATTAAATCAAATAAAAGTAAAATACATTCTACAAAGCTAATTGAATCAAATGAAAGTCAAACACATTCAAACAAAGCCTTTTAAATCAAATAAAAGTCAAACAGATTCAAAAAAAGCTTTTTAATTTAAATGAAAGTCAAACACATTCAAACAAAGCTATACAAATCAAATGAAAGTAAAATGCAATCTACAAAGCGAATTGAATCAAATGAAATTCAATCACATTCAAACAAAGCTATTTGAATCAAATGAAAGTCAAATACATTCTACAAAGCTAATTGAATCAAATGAAACTCAAACACATTCAAACAAAGCTATTTGAATCAAATGAGAGTCAAACATGTTCAAACAAAGCTAATTAAATCAAATAAAAGTCAAACACATTCTACAAAGCTAATTGAATCAAATGAAAGTCAAAAACATTCAAACAAAGCTATTTGAATCAAATGAAAGTCAAATACATTCTAATAAGCTAATTGGATCAAAAGAAAGTCAAACACATTCAAACAAAGCTATTTGAATCAAATGAAAGTAAAATACGTTCTACAAAGCTAATTGAATCAAATAAAAGTGAAACACATTCAAACAAAGCTATGTGAATTAAATGAGAGTAAAAAAACATTCAAACAAAGCTAATTAAATCAAATAAAAGTCAAATACATTCAACAAAGCTAATAGAATCAAATAAAAGTCAAACACATTCAAACAAAGCAAATTGAATCAAATGAAAGTCAAACACATTCAAACAAAGCTATTTTAATCAAATGAATGTCAAATATGTTCAACAAAGCTAATTCAATCAAATGAAAGTTAAACACATTCAAACAAAGCTATTTGAATCAAATGAGAGTCAAGTACATTCTACAAAGCTAATTGAATCAAATGAAAGTTAAACTCATTCAAATAAAGCTAATTTGAGTCAAATGAAAGTCAAATACATTCTAGAAAGCTAATTGAATCAAATGAAAGTCAAACACATTCAAATAAAGCTATTTGAATCAAATGAAAGTCAAACACATTCAAACAAAGCTATTTTAATTAAATGAATGTCAAATACATTCTACAAAGCTAATTGAATCAAATGAAAGTCAAACACATTCAAATAAAGCTATTTGAGTAAAATGAAAGTCAAAATACATTCTACAAAGCTAATTCAATCAAATGAAGTCAAACACATTCAAACAAAGCTATTTGAATCAAATAAGAGTAAAATAAATTCAAACTAAGCTAATTAAATCAAATAAAAGTAAAATACATTCTACAAAGCTAATTGCATCAAATAAAAGTCAAACACATTCAAACAAAGCCTTTTAAATCAAATGAAAGTCAAACACATTCAAACAAAGCTAATTGAATCAATAAAAGTCAAAACACATTCAAACAAAGCTATTTTAATTAAATGAATGTCAAATACATTCTACAAAGCTAATTGAATCAAATGAAAGTCAAACACATTCAAACAAAGCTATTTGAAGAAAATGAAAGTCAAATACATTTCTACAATGCAAATTGAAACAAATGAAAGTCAAACACAGTCAAACAAAGTTATTTGACTCAAATGAAAGTCAAATACATTCTACAAAAGCTAATTGAATCAAATGAAAGTCAAACACATTCAAATACAGCTATTTGAATCAAATGAAAGTCAAATACGTTCTACAAAGCTAATTGTATCAAATGAAAGTCAAACGCAATCAAATAAAGCTATTTGGTCAAATGAAAGTCAAACACATTCAAACAAAGTTGTTTAAATTAAATGAAAGTGAAATGTATTCTACAAAGCTAATTGAATCAAATTAAAGTTAAACGCATTCAAACAAAGCTATTTGAATCAAAAGAGAGTCAAATACATTCTACAAAGCTTAATTGAATCATTGAAAGTCAAAACACATTCAAACAAAGGCTAATTGAATCAAATGAAAGTCAAATGCATTCAACAAAGCTAATTTGAATCAAATGAAAGTCAAACACATTCAAATAAAAGCTAATTGAATCAAATGAAAGTCAAGCACATTCAAACAAAGCTATTTTAATCGAATGAAAGTCAATTACATTCTACAAAGCTAATTGAATCAAATGAAAGTCAAACACATTCAAACAAAGCTATTTGAATCAAATGAAAGTCAACACATTCAAACAAAGCTATTTGAATCAAATGAGAGTCAAATACATTAAAACAAAGCTAATTAAATCAAATAAAAGTCTAATATATTCTACAATGCTAATTGAATTAAATTAAAGTGAAACACATTCAAACAAAGCTAATTGAATCAAATGAAAGTCAAACACATTCAAACAAAGATTTCGAATCAAATGAAAAAAATTCTACAAAGCTAATTGGATCAAATGAAAGTCAAACACATTCAAATGAAGCTATTTTAATAAAATGAATGTCAAATACATTCTACAAAGCAAATTGAATCAAATGAAAGTCAAACACAGTCAAACACAGTTATTTGATTCAAATGAAAGTCAAATACATTCTACAAAGCTAATTGAATCAAATGAAAGTCAAACACATTCAAACAAAGCTATTTAATTCAAATGAGAGTCAAATACATTCAAACAAAGCTAATTAAATCAAATAAAAGTCTAATACATTCTACAAAGCTAATTGAATTAAATAAAATTCAAACACATTCAAACAAAGCTAATTGAATCAAATGAAAGTCAAACACATTCAAA